>NW_019738957.1:967431-991453 GCF_002891405.2 Cryptotermes secundus | reverse complement strand
TCAACTATGCTACAACGTGCCCCCGGTCTTCCTCAGTACCTCCTGGAAAATTCCTTAGAGATCAGCTGATTAAGCACCATTATACCTATACGATAGAATAGAGACCTCGTTAATGTCTACATCAGGGGGCACGAGGTAACGTAGTTCGTTAAGGCACTATGCTGGAAGCCGGAACGTAGCAGATTTGAGTCCCAGTGAGGTGGATTTTTTCTTTTTAATTTGTCTAATCCTTCCAACCGCACTATGGCCCTGCGGTCGACGCAGCCACTAACAGAAATTAGTATCAGAAATCTTCTTGCGGGTTAAAGGGCGGCTGGTGCGTAAGGCTGACAACCTCACCGCCATCTGTGACCCGATTGTTTAGACAAAAAGTGGGAGCCTCGACGTTTCACAACCCTATGGGCCTTCACAGCCTTTTGAAGGGATAGTTTTACGTTTTTTTAGCTCTTTACTACGTTTATTTAAAAAATCCAATGTAGTTAAATTTCTGACAGTTTGCAGTGTAACAACCGTAGCACGATTTGCTTTGAAACAAACCGTTCTTAACTGTAACATATGGACATGGACGTCAATGGGATGCGAAACCTGAAGATTGCACTGGGGAAGCGTGCAACCCCACCGAAACAGCGCACACCTGCCAATTCTTCTTTCGGTTCAGTACCCAAGCTCACAATATATATATATATATGTTACAACTTTCATTGCCGCTTGAGGGCCATTGAAAAATAAATCAGTTCATTCTTTTCCTAAGTCTACAACTAAAAATAAGAAACATAATAAAAAGTTAAAATAAATAAAAACATAACAACAATGTTATAAATAACCATAAACCGTCACCGAGAAGCATGTGCAGATGTTCTGAGTAAGCAAGTTAACCGTGAAGAAATATGTTACTGTAAGGAAAACATGGCGGAACATCCCGCTTGTCTGCTGAAAGGTACAGCCATTGTTTCAGCGCTACTGGGAAGAATATCGGCCGATCATTAATTTTACATCTGACACCTTCCTCAGCCAGAAATATATGTAAATACGTGACATCGACTCTGCTCAGGCAAGCAAGACTCTAAGTACGCATAAATAACGTCAATATGACCCATGTCACAGAGCTGTCCAGTAGTTCACAGAGAATTTCTTCTTCGGTGTCATGAAAACACAATTTCCAAACGTAAGTATACGAGTATAGTTCACTTTGATTATTAAACTATCTAACATAAAATAGGGGGCACGCGTTAGCGTAGTTGGTTGAGGCAATATACTACAAGCCGGAAGGTCGCGGGTTCAAGTCCCGATAAGATCATTGATTTTTTTTTTCAGTAGACCTAATCCTTCCAGCCGCACTATGGCCCCTTAGTCCACTCAACCTTTAAGAGAAATGGGTAACAGGAATCTTCCTGGGGGGTAAAGGGCGGCCGGCGCGTAGGGCTGACAACCTTACCGCCATCTATGAGTCGATTGTGTAGATAATGAGAGACCTCAATGTCTCACAACCGTATGGACCTTCACTGCCTGTTACAGGGATAGCTTTACCTACTTTACTAACACAAAATTAATCTAAATATTACAGAACAAATGCTTCATATCTCTGATAAACCTGAGGATGAGAGTTGGGACTTGTAGAACATATGAGGAATGAAAAATTCCTACAAAATATAGATTGAAAACTCTTAAGAGAAGAGATGTAGGTGTATGTGAAAGGATAACGAACTAGAACCCGCCGTTCTCGTCGCGCGTACCGCCATACACGTGACAATATTTAAAAGCTGAATTTTTTATATAGATTCTGGATTAATGGTGAAGTTGGATTATTGTCGTTACCATTGTCATAAATCCTTAAACTTTTAGCAGGTTAATAAGTTTTGGTTGTATTTAATTGTTGCCTATTGTTTTAAGTCGAAATTTTATTTAATTCTGGGTTTTCAATGAAAACAAAGTAAAGTAACAGGTATCAATATTCTCTGATCCGCGGGCTAATAATCAATAATTCATTGACATAGTGAGACTTTGTGCAATGCCAGAGTAATATTCAACATTACGTACGATATATAACTGCTGAAAGCGATAGTAGCTAGGAGCGAACTAATCCTCCTCCTTTCTTCAGAATCGCAGTGAATATCAGGGGGAAAGCCAGAGTTTACGGCGCGACAGCTGCTCACGCACAGGTAGGTGATAAATGCATATCTAGAACAAGCTTACATCACCTCTTGTAAAATAGGATGGAATTTATAGAGTGAAGACACACGATAACGTAGTTGGTTGAGGCAATATGCTACAAGGCAGAAGGTCGCGGGTTCGAGTCATGATGAGGTGGATTTTTTAATTTACCTACCCTTCCAGCCGCACTATGGCCCTGGGATCAACTCAGCCTCTAACAAAAATGAGTACGAGAAATCTTTATGAGGTTAAAGAGCGTCCGGCGCGCAAGGCTGAAAACCTCACCGCCATCTGTGAGTTTATTGTCTAGAAAATATGAGAGGCTCAACGTCTCACAGCCCTATGGGCCTTCACGGCCTGCTACAGGGATAGCTTTACTTTACCTTTTATTTATAGAGGTGGTAAGAGAAGATAGTGGACTATATCCTAGCATCCGGCTACACACGTTGAGGAAAACCACGTAACTTATAGGCAGTACAGCTTGCAACCCGGTGAAGATTCCACGCGAGTACCTACTGAGTACAAGTCTATAAAACACTCTATACCAGTCTCCTCGGTCATGTCTGACGGAGCTGGAAAGTAATTGCCTTAATTCTTCCTGGACAGAAACAAGAATTTGGAAAATTAAGTTTGCCTTGCCGATGTCTGGTTATTTCTGTGTAGTCAAGCAAAAACTCATAGCCCTCCTTAATATATTCCGCTGCCCTTCAGAGGAATATATTACATCATTAAAGTGAGCAGCGTGTTAGTTCGTTTTATGTCCTGGAGACAAAAGCTGCAGAGTGCTATAGAAACCTGTGGCCCGTAAACTGAAGCCATTCCACGGCAACGACTTAACAACTAACAAGACATGCAGTCCTTGTTCTTTATCTGTTGTAAAGTAGTGGATGAGGTAAATAATCTGCTAGAAGTAGTTGTTTTCTTTCCTTTAGTCATTTTGCATATTATATGTGACAGCAGCAGAGTTTTATGAGACATATTGGCTTTCCGGCATTTTGTACTTCGAATTATAAATATTTTAAAGTCAGAGATGTCCTCTTCAAAGCAAACAGGTAAAAGTAAATTTGTCTCTGTGCTTAACTAATTAAGCACTACGCCATGAAGATGTATGGGGTAGCTGGTATATAGATCCAAGTTTTCTTGACCTCGGTACTAGCTGGAGGTGAGTGGCTAGCTTTACGCCCTGGCCGCTTTACCACCGGGGAAAAGCCCCCGGTACACATTAGGTAGGAGGTTGGGTGGACCCCAGAGCCCGTCTGGACGACGTCGATAAGCGAAAATTCCTGACGTTCTTGGGATTCAAACTCCTACCACTCGGTCGCCCATCCCGTAGCCAGTCGCTATACCGACTACGCTATCCCGGCACTTCCTCTTCAAATTAGGTGATATTTGTGTTTTCTTTCCAAGAAAGCATAATATTAAATTCATGTCTGTCTTTATATTTTTTCGTGCAAATGATTTATCCCTGAAAATTCTCAACAAATTTCGATTATGTATAGAAGTGAAGTCTTCATTGAACTCTGTCGAACAAGCATACTTTTCAATCTGAAATTCTGTGACAATGGTGCATTAGTAATCCGACATACAGAAGGTCAGTCAGAAAAGTTGGAAATCACCCACTAAAATAAACTGCGTGAAAACCCCGAAAAAAGTAGTTAATAAGAGAAGTTATAGTTCTTTTTATTTCTAGTATAAACTTATGTTAAGGGACGGGAGCACAAAAGATTCTGAACTAATGGATACCAACCAGCCCCGGTTTGAATCTGCCCTTCAATTCTTTGTGAACTCAGATTTAATTTGTTTGATGGAGCCCCCAAATATTTGAACTTCGTAACACTTTCGAAAGATTCTACTTTCTATGCCTATGTAAAGTAATTCCGAAATGCTACCTTCCAGGAGACAAGAGTAACAAATCATAAATCCTGTTACGTTTTAGCAGTCGCCTGCTCAAACTGGTTCGCGGATTTTTCTACTCTGAAGATGAAGGCGATACGTTCCTCTGAAATATAGATTGACACTGGATCTACAGGGCGCCACATCCCATAAGACAGCATTCTTCAAAGCTAAATTTGTTCGAACAATAAACAAATACAAAATTTAATTTCCTCGACCTGCAATGGAAGTGAGAAGCCAATGCTTTTAAGATTCTGTTTTCTTTTCCTTGGGCGCTACACCACAAATTTGAGCCTTGGCCTACCTCCATGAATCTCTCTGTTTCATTTCGGTCTACCAGAACTTAGACATTTGGTAGGACTCCTTGGGCGGGTGAGCAGCTCGTCGCAAGGTCTTTACCTATACACAGACACAGAGAAACGCGAGCACGCGCAGGCACACACACACACACACACACACACAAATACCAAACATCCATGCCCTGAGTAGGATTCTAACCGAAGATCCCAGCTTCCGAGCGAGCGAAGACAGTCCATGCCTTAGACCGCTCGGCTACCGTGACCGGCTTACGATGCTGTTACTGCAAAATTTCCAATTATCTTCCAGGTTATCATGCACCACACTTTTCTTCCAAATCGTTTGTCGTCTTCAAAAGATGCTCTATTGCAAATCTAACGATGGCATACTGCAGCCGCTGAGGTTCTCTGTCATATAAATGCAAATGTGAAGGTCAGTGCTTTTGTCTCAATACACAGGATGTCCATGATCTCCGTAGCCATTATGCTGACAATGTTAATAGGAGTATTGTAACTTCGCATTCTCTTGCTGTCCTCTTATTTTTTATGAATGATTATACTATATGTATTTCATCCTATAAGTATGGAATTTTGTTGAGTGAAAGGTTTCCACAAATTTATACAAATATTTTAATCCTAATATAATTGAGATATCTGACGTAGAAAAAATGAACAACTTTCTGTGAATATTTTAATATTTTGTTAACAATAATATACATAAGAGAAAAATGCGGAGTCCATTATAAAATTCCTAATGCTGAGTGTTTAGCTTCTAATTTATGTAGATTACAGGCAAGAAATATTTAAACAAAATTCTTGAATGAAAGTTAGGAACATAGGGCATCTAAATACACAGCTCCTCTGTAGCAATAGATGGGTTAGTAAAATGTTAAGTAAAATTAAACGCTCCTTATTCTGAAACACCTGTCCTTATCACTTCGGATCCGACTAACCTGATATAGGTTAACTACACTTAGCAGCTGCTCTGAAAACCGTAAATCTAGATATTCGCATGCAATATCGGCTTTTCTACATAGAATTTCCAAGAAGAATATTTGTTCGGCTAACATTTTATCTGTTTCCGATGCCTATTGAAAGCACCAACGTGAATTGCTTCGAAATATCGGCACTGAAACCTCTCCTAACCTCATTATAAATTACAGGAAACAGGGCTCCGATTTTCTTTCCATTGCTTTTTTGCGAATTAATAACAGCTGTGTTACCAGTCGAGGGACACCAAATGCACTACAATGTATTTCTAGCCACCCAATATAACTCACACATGTGAAAGGGGAGAGGGGCCGAGTATTCCCACTGAAATGTCTAGGTTGATGGGAAGAAAGAGTTAATTTTCTGAAAGAGAATTACACGTACTTAAAACTGAATAGTTTAAATGCAAGAATAAACATTAATATCAAAGTATGTTTCACGTATGAAGCTACAATATGATGTATTTTTATATTTAATTTGTCAAAACGCCCCCAAAATGAAATTATGGGTAAGTTGCTGTTTATACTTATCTGTCTTACGGTATTTATTTTCATATCTGCTTCGATTCACTGGGAACTCAACCAAAATAGTGTACTCTTCGGTGTTAGCTATCCCTGTAACAGGCCGTGGAGGCCCATAGGTTTGTGAGAAGTTGAGGGTCCCACATTATATGGACAATGGGCTCACATATGGCGGTAAGGTTGTCAGCCTTACGCGCCGGCACCCTTAGCCCCGCAAGAAGATTCCTGGTACTAATTTCTGTTAGAGGCTAAGTCGACCCCAGGGCCACAGAGCGGCTGTAAGTATTAGATCAATTGAAAAAATCCACCTCATTTGTACTTGAGCCCGCGACTTTCCCGATTTGTAGCATAGTGCCTCAGCCAACTACGCTACCGCGTGCCCCACGGTACGGTACTACATGCTCATTAATTGCAAAATGTAGCTCTAGCATCACCAATTAAACCTTTACACCCCTCTTCCGACGAAAAAAAATAAGGAAAGTAATGAGGTATGACGAAAAGGAAATGATCAAGGTGGAGAAACAACAAAGCGTCTACTTGGCGATGGCCGTATAAGGTCCAAATATGTTGTAGAAATAACAATATACGGCACCAACAATTTACGAGCAAGAAAAATTTGCGCCTTCCCGACTGCCCAATCAATCCAGATCAATTAAACATGTAATTATCATCCGAGATTCAATGAAACAACTAAATAATTTTAAAACTGGGTTCGGTCTTGGAACGTGAAATTTAATCTCGAGGGCGATGCAAATTTGAACATGGCTGAAGTAGCCATTCAATTATTGGAAAACATTAGAGACATGACTGCTTAGTGGAAAGCTTCCAAACAGGTATTTGTGGTCTGAGGATCTTGACACTTCAGTATTGGAAGTCGATGGTTGTTAGGAAGTGATGCCAATTGTAATCCCTGGAGCTAAATCATACTCGAAGCTTTGTGACGGCTCAAAATTCAAACTCATAGCAATTCTGTGTTGAAGCATTAGCTTGTTACTTGAACTACGCTCTTCTTTTTGTTTTTTGTTTTTTTTTGTGAGAGAAAAACAATTGAGGCATGTGAAAACAAAGGTAAAAGTCTACATGTTGTCCTAGAGGTATGAAGCAAAGGAAGAACATCTAATAGTAATATTTAAAAGTTTGTGTCGCTGGTTTATTAACATAAATATTGCCTTTCTGGACATTACCCATCGTCATATTTTCATTTAAAACAAAACTTTTAGAATACTGGGTTCTGTCTCCGCCTTCAGGCGGAACTTACTCAGTTTAGCCCAATAGATAGATTTAATCCATATCTCCCGACACTTGCACCAATACAAGATGGGGTATATAAACCAGGCACAACACAAACCATCTGCGAGCGTTAAGACAAACATTAAAAATATTAAACAAACCAGGACAATGGAAGATGCACAGGAACACAATATTTGTACCTAATAAGGAGCTCCATAATTAAAAATTTTCACCTAACATTATTAGGATAATGATCTGGTTCAGGATATGTGCTGATGGAAGGCTCTTGTGAATACGGTAATAAGCTTTCGGGTTTCATAAAATGCTGGGAAATTCTTGAGCAGCGGCACAACTGACAGCTTCTCTGTAAGGGCTCAACTCCATGGAGTTAGTTACTTAATTATTAGAACGATCACAGCAAACATGAGGAGCTGGGAATGACATTTATGATGAAAGGATAAAGGAAATATGCATATAAATTTTGAATCACAACTTAGTCTACCTAGAACTATACTACTGGAACTGAGCCTCATGAAAGGGTCCGTGAAGTTATCGGCTGGATATGAATTTCTCAGGATAAAGTCCAAGGACATATTTTTACCATAGAATTATATTTTTGACTTCAGAAAGGCAGAGAATCTCTTGAAGAGCTGAATTACTATGGGCGTTTCAAGGAAGACCACGAACCATGAAGTTAGTTAAATGAAGGCAATAAGTGAGAAATTAAATGCACTGTATAACGACGAAGGTCGTGTTTTATGAAGTTTCCACCACAAAAAAAGTGGTAATTATTACAATGGGCTGGATATATACTCTTGATGACAGCAGCAAGAAATGCATGCAGAATTTTCATAGAGAAACTCCTTCGAAGAGAACCATTTGAACGACTATGAAGAAACAGGGAAGATAATACCAAAATAATGATTCTGGAACTGGGCTGTGAGCAAAGTTATAGTTTAAGACTTCAAATTCTCAGTAGTTGCCAAATATTAAAAAGAAAAAGAGAGTCACGAAACAAAAGCAATATCCTTTTGTAAATCTGAGAAGTAAAAAGAAAAGTTTGACTTCATCTCGACTCATGTAGGATCATCTGAAACAATGAGAAACAAATTAACAGACAGCATCATTGGTCGCTTTCAGATTTGTTACAACTGTCTGACTGCCAAAAAAATCATGGTTTTTGCATATTAGTATGATTCCTCGTACACGAACACACTATCTATTTAGTGCACGTGTGCACGCGTAAATAAGCATTTGTTTATACAAATCTGTCAAAATACTGGCATTTCTTTGGAACTTTTTGCCTGACAAGAACTGCTTTGACTTACCGATGGTGCAGATAGGTCTCTCCTGCTGTCTTACAGGCATATCCACAGTCCGCATTTGTTAAAGCTTTGGAGTAGATTCTCACATCATCTTCTAACTGTGAAGTCTACCCAAAACAGTTCACGACAGTTAACCCCTTCTCGATAAATGATATGAACTCCGTCCCAAGTGCAAACAATATATTATGTCCTTGATCTTGCGCTCCTTTACACTACATGTTTCGGCCTCAACCGGCCATCATCAGGTGTATACACTCACGTTGCTGTTACACTGCACTTAGTTTAAAATTTAACATTTAAAGCACATTGTTCCTTTCCTTGTTATTATCAACATCTACTTCGTTGATATCTGTCTGGTTTATAGATTATTTTTCTTACACACGTTAGCACTTATAAAATCTTTAGTTCTAATTTTAAAATCCTTTAAAATTTTTCTCTAAATTTTAAAATTTAAAATTTAAAATTGTCAGGGTTACTCGCCCTATGTCTATAGTGCTGCAGCGGCTAGTTCTTGTTTCCAACACTGTACAGGTGTTATTTTGTGTAGTCTCCCTGTGGGACGGAGTTCATATCAAATCGTATAGAGTGCAACAGGATGCTTAAATATAATATTGTAACCCCTTCTCATTTGAAAGCTTTCTTAGAGAATTGTATAGAGTTGTTTTCCTTATGTTTGTTTTACAGCCAACCCCTGCGAGGGTGGTTGTCACTGACTGCGTTGTAAATCTGCGTAGGAAAATCTGAAATATTATAATTATAAATCCATAACTTAAGTTATACACAGTTAATATGTCTGTGGTATATTCTTTTCCAATGGATCTTCCAGCTAACTCAGGGCCCTGGCCTTTTATTCAGTTCCGTGATCATTTTTACACAGACGGTAGGGCTCCATGCACGAGTGATCAACCCATCGCAAGGCAGCTACCTAAACACAGGATAACACTAACAGAATAAATTCGAACACACAACAAACATCATGTCCTCAGTGGGATTCGAACACATGATCCCAGCGTTCGAGTGAGCGAAGACAGTTCATGCCTTAGACCGCGCGGCCTCTGTGACCGACCGGTGTACTATATGGTTGTTTATATTACAAGTAAGAATTGTATTATTTGTTACATTGCAAGTTATGAAAATTCTGTCCATTTAATTACTCAAACAAAGTTCCTGATGTAGGATTTGAGGATCTCAGAGCAGTGGTCATGAACAGTTCTATTTTCTGGGTATAACGTCTCAAAGTCCGTGGTAATTCAACAGATTTTCGACAACGAACATGCAAGCGACATATTACTCCGAAACGTCAGTTGACCTTCAACTTAGTACACGGTGTTATATAACAGAAGACAGAAATCTTCAAAATATTTAATGTTTTATTAATCATTGTTTCTACAATACTCTTTCAATTCGTAATAGGAATTTCATCTTTACCACAACTTAGGTGTCATAAAATCTTTATCGGCCCATGATTTTAGGACGAGATCTTCAGGGAATTGATCTAGGATTAGGTCCAGTCGTGGATTTTGGTGGATAGCGATGATGAGCCCTGAGGTTCAAACGGCAGAGAATTCTAAGTTAGCAATACGAAGGGACTACTGGTTTCTAAAGAAGGAGTCGGCTCTGTCAAGTTAACTAGTTGGTTATATATTTGCATAATGAGTATTTCATAAAAGTACTTCGCCTTAGAAAATATTTATAAGAAGTTAAGTCTAATAAAACAAGGTTTCGATATGAATAGAATAAATCTGAAGAGAATGATGGCAAATTAAATTACTGTGGTAAATATACGTACCATTTCTTTATTTAAACAACGCCTGTTGGGGCGTGACAATTCATAACGATGATATCACACCAGCGACCTTTTAGTATTATGTATGATATCCTATCACTAACGAATTCTACCCTCTTAACTGCTGACACGATTCTCTTATGCACAAAAATACCTGTACCTAATTCATGATTTTCATTCCCCTTTCCATAGTGAAATATATATTCTCCTGCTGGTGCGATGCCACCTCCATCCAATCTGACCTTCTGTACTCCCACTAAATCTAACTTATATTTTAAGATTTCTTCTGCCACTGTCCTGAGCAAACTAGCCCTATACAAACTTCGAACATTCCAAATGCCAAATTTCATATCCATTTTCATTAACTTACAATTTCTTTATTAAAATCGTCACAAAACAACTATATCAAGGTCAGTGCCAAGTTTGGCTCTGCTACATGTTTCGGCTATTCATAGCCATCATCAGGCAAATACATGGCTAACTTATATACACCACTGAACTGCAGTATTGGTAAAATTGGATACAATAATATTAATTATATTAAAATACTTGGCGTAAAAATACTCTAAATGAGACTATTTAGAACAAAAGTTATATTATAAAACAAGAATAAAATTCTTCGAGTGATGCTTTACATCATCCAGTCAGTCGCTGGCTTTTTGATTTTGTTGTGTTCCCACTGTCAAATTGAAGTATTCTGTATTTTGTGTGTATATAATAAACTGTTATTGGAGGCTCGTGATGTAGATGTAGTAATATTAATGTTAATTATTTAGTCGGTGCCTCATCTTACAAAGTATTGTCCGTTCTGTAGGGAATGTAAACAATATTGTTTATTTTTGTTTTATATAGTCTGATTTATTGTATTTTTACGCCAATTATTTTAATATAATTAATATTTTTCTATCCAATTTTGCTAGTACTGCAGTTCAGTGGTGTACATATGTTAACCATGTATGTGTCTGATGATGACTTTTAATAGCCGAAACATGTAGCAGAGCAAGACTAGGCACTGACCTTGACATAGTTGTGTTGTGACTGTTTTAATAAAGAAAATTATAACACAACAGGATGCTTGAAATGAAAAATACGTTCCATTAATTGGAAGTAAATAAACGAAGACTGGAGCGGCCAGAAAGGAAGTTTGCTGAGGAGAGCAAGGGTGGAGAAAACATTCATGTAAATGGGATACATACCGTTAGGCGTTATTTAGGCAACAGGTGTGTAGAGGCAACAAACATTTACCAACTTCATTTCAATAGTAAATTTTAATTGCACTTAATTTTACCTAATATCTACATGACAACAGCTGCGGGTATTAGACGAGTCCACCTACATAAGCTCTTTGATTTGAGTTCATAAAGTGTTATCCTTGGAATTGCCTTTTGGTCCTTATTGATCCCTTACGACTCTACCTCCAAAGGAATTTTACGAATTCCTTAAGTGGCTCGGCGTAATCAAGACGCTTGGGGCCTCAACAGAATTTCATCAGAGTAACTTCAGTCCACCGTCCCTCAGAAGTTTCTGCCTTCCTAATTATGCATCCTGCCTCAACTTAGTGACGAAACACACTTAATATGATACGTCCGACAGATCCACCCTGTCGTCACTTTACTTTTGATTTAACGACACTGCATTAATCTACGAGGATATCGTTGTCTGGCTTGCAGATACAGTATCTTAATTTACGTAGTAAATAACGAGGAAGGCATGAACTGTCTTCAACCACTCAAACACTGGGGTCTCGGGTTCCAATCCCACCCGAGACATGGATGTCTGTGTGCGTTTATTCTGTGTTTGTGTTGTCTTGTGTGAAGGTAATGGCCTTGCGATGGGCTGATCCCGTCCAAGGAGTCCTACCAACTGCCTAAAAGGTCAAGAAACTGAAAAAGTGGTCAAGGACCAACAAAATGCCATAGAACCATAGATAGTAGATAGATAGATAGATAGATAGATAGATAGATAGATAGATAGATAGATAGATAGATAGATAGATAGCAGAAAAATATTACAATGTATCATAGAGTCAGTATTTCATAGACTGTGAAACTGGATAATGATCATGCAAACGAACAGCTCTCATAGAATAACACTGAGTTTAGTTTCGTTGCAGCAAATAAAAATATCGTTTATTTTAAAGTGTTGCAGCTTGTGATATATTTAATTGTTTATTCAGTAAATCCGTGTTACTAATGTCATTATTAAAAATTCAATTCGTCCTTACGGTTAATCAATAAGCCTAATGGAATAACTGTGAGATGTAGACAGCGCCCATTTTAATTTCTGTTAATTTTTCTCAAAGAAGTACTCATTTAAGTTATGTACCTTCCAGTAGAACATTACGAGGAAAGAAGCCTAATATGAGGAGATGCAATATTCTCTGGACGGATCTGAAATCACCTTCATACAAACAAGAGAAATTGAAGATAAAAAGCATTCTGTGTTCTTAATTGGTGCAGTGCATGTTTCTGCCAACAGGGTAGACATGGCAAGTCTGTTGCAAAATTTTTGATGAACTGAATTTAACGGAAAATTTCTGTGTAAAGGTGAATGGACATTTATCTGCGTCTCTTAATATTGTCGTTGTGATCAGAGAGAGGCTTTCGTAAAGTATCTATTTCACTTGTGAAAAATACAAGGTTTATCCAAATTTTTGGCTGGAAAACCTGCGGAATCGCCATAGCCATGAGAAGGGGAGCGTGATCTCGGCGGTTCTGACAAGTCCATGGGGTGAGGCGGCGTAACTGAGGATAAATGATGCAGAGGCAGAAGACGTTAATTGCGATGGGTTCTCTGATGACCACGAGCGAGTAATTTGATTGTCATCAGTGCGACAAAAATAATTAATATAAAGTCAAAAATTAGCAATAAATATTAATTTCTTTTAAATAATTCAAATTCCAAAATTTAGGAACTTATTGGTGCTTTATCTGAGGAAGATTGTGTTTTTCAATCTTTTTATGTTAAATATATGTTGTTAATGATACTACAAATTATATCATGTGATAAGCAATAAAGCGAATGCATTGATATATTTACTGTTTTGTTCTTTTTGAAGTCATTAAAAAGAACTCCCCAAATGAGGTGCCCCCCCATAAAAGGTAAACTTGCCTTTATGCTTAATTAATTAATTAAGCGCTGTGGCATGAAGACATGGGAGAGCGGAAATATAGCTCCAGCATTACTGACCTCAGTACTGCATAGAGATGAGTGGCCAGTTTCATGCCTCGGCCGCATTATCCCCCAGGAAATTGTTCCTCCCCCCCGCATTATAGATTGAATGGAATCCTGGGTGAGACCCAGAGTCATTCTGGAAGTTGTGGGGAATAGAAAAATCTTCTGCCGGGAATCAAACCCTGGCAGTCCAGCCCGTAGGCCGTCAGTACACGGACTGAGCTAGGCGCTTCTCGACGTTGTTTAAGAATAGTTTACGCCACAATTATGCCCCCGTCTCGTCGAAACTTAAATCTAATATTTACTCAGTCAGACATGGGAAACCGTGCGCAGTGCTTTATGTTCTTTGGATAACGAAGCATAAATCACGAATTATCAATTCCTCTGGAAAAGATACAATAAATAATGCAGTTTCTATGGGCACCGGAGGGGCCGTACGTTCCTGTATAGCTCTTACCGGACGCGAGCATTTCCATATGTGTCGTTCTGTGAACTAAACTAAAAAAAATTAACTCCGTGACTTTTAGTCTGCAAAAGAACTGTACCGACTAGAGATAGCCGCTTGTCGTTCTGTGAATTGCACATGGCTTCTACACGACTGAGAAGGAGGTCCTAACTCACGAAGATAAAAGACAAAAGACAGAAATTCCCATAAGCTCGAAAGTGGGGATATGGGATTCAGGCAGGGGAAATCTAAAACGAGCAGGCAGATTGTAACCGAAATATATCATATCAACAAGAAACGCATGCTTCATCTTTCCTCACAGGGCTCTTAGCATATAGACGAGGAAAAGTCAGAGTATACACGGATGAAACTTGTATCTTTCCTTCTCATGTATCACTGAGCTCGCGGAGAGATGGTGAAAATCGGTGATTGTATCGACCGAGCTCGAAAGGTGAAAAACCAGTTACAGCAGGTACATGCTTGAGGGGAAAACGAATGCATTAATAATGCTTCGCTAATATGGAAAGCTAGCCGATGCAACGGAGATTATCATAACCAAATGAACTCAGTAAATTATGAAAAATATCTATATGGAATATTAATTAGAAATCTCGAACCGAATTCCGTATGTATGAGAGATAACGCAAAATACAAATAAAAAAATCCCGACATTCAAAGATAAAAAAGAGTGAGGTGATCAATTGGCTTCGTGAACATAACAGCCCATATTCTAGTCGAATGCTGAATCCACAATTGTAGAAACAAATTCTAAAAGATATGGACACATATTTTTATCGCCCTGCTCTGAATAAGTTAGAGCAATATTGGGGCTATATTTAACAGAGAAGCGCTACACGCAAAACAGAAGACGTCGCAAACTTATGCGAAGGAAATTTCGATGGGAATGAGCCAGTGGCATCCTGTTTGTGAACATGTTAAGACACTCGGAAGGGCATAACTGGGAATGAGCGAGTGGCGTCCTGTTTGTGAACACGTTAAGACACTCGGAAGGGCATAACTGGGAATGAGCGAGTGGTTTCCTGTTTGTGAATACGTTAAGACACTCGGAAGGGCATAACTGGGAATGAGCGAGTGGTGTCCTGTTTGTGAACACGTTAAGACACTCGGAAGGGCATAACTGGGAATGAGCGAGTGGTGTCCTGTTTGTGAACACGTTAAGACACTCTGAAGGACATACCTAGGAAAGAAGCTTGGGCCAGTCTGAAATTACAGAAACTGATGGTTAAATCAGATGGTTGCGACAGCGATTAAAATGTCGACCCTAGTGAGGCTACAAAAGAGGCTACCGACAAGATTTCAGACACTAAAGATTTTTAGTTTCGAAGTTCCATTCGGATGACACATTGTAAATAACGAGCCAGTGAAATATTCGAGTAGACAACTGTCTTCGATAGATAAGTGCGACATGGAAATAAGTTACATTTGCATCTTCCCTCCTATTTCAACTTTTCCCTATGCGTGACGTCACCCGCATGCAAAATGATATTGAACGCAATGTATGTATTTATTTATGTATATATGATGTGTTTTCATCTATCCTGGCCCATGAACGCATAGACTGTGCTCATATTTTTCATCGTACTTTATTATTTCATGAAAAATTACGACATCGAGGTGGCCTCTAATGACGTAATATAAATACCACATCCCGTGAATGTCAGTAAAATGGTTCAAAGGTCTAAATTTTGGGGTACATTCTCAGACGGTAGGGTGATAATATAACGTTGTATTTCTCTTGAGGTAAAGAATGTAGATTAAAAGGCGATTATTCTTGAAAAAGCGCATTTTATAACAGATATAATGAAATATGAAAAATACAGAGGTAGCAGCGATATAATATAGAAAGAGAAGCACAAGATTTTGAGAAAGTAAAGTTTTTCCAAACAATGTTTCATTGCCTTTGCAACATCGTCAACGGCCGTCAAATTTTGTAGAAACGCATTTGTATTCCTGGCGCCGTCGCACGCCGGTTGAGAAACACTGGACTGTGCTGCAGCGTAAATACCCCCCTTCCCCAACAGATCTCAGCAAACTCCCTAGACAGATTCGCCTCAGAAGACCAAGACTTGATCCTAGAACTTAGAAGCTAAGTACACCCTGCAACTTCCAGTTACTGAAACCGATGACAACCCACATGCATGAAAGCTAAAGTGGTATATGGAGCCCGTTCGTTATTTTATTTGTGACGTATATGAGTCCCTCTTTACTTTCTGTTCTTTATTTCTTTCAAAACACGCGACTCCATTAAAATAAGCCACGATCGCCTTGCTCAATATTTTTTGACATTCTTTCATTTAGCTAGACTCTCTGTACCTTACGCAGTTGAAAGAGGGATAGGAAGTAGACTTAAGGATTAATTAGTTCCATATTGTCGCAAAATGTTATTAGCTACAATTTCTAATTTATCTGCTGGAAATGACATCCAGGCGTTTTATTCTATAGCTGTCATTTCGCCGCTATGTCCAGGCATACACTGGGCCCACCCAGGGTCATATACATTCAGTACCTTCCCTGGTTTAAAGCGACCGAAGCGTAAATCTATCTATCTATCTATCTATCTATCTATCTATCTATCTATCTATCTATCTATCTATCTATCTATCTATCTATCTATCTATCTATCTACCCGTGGCTCTGCAGTCATTTTGTAGGACCTTGGCCATTTTTTCAGTTTATTAATTCTATACAGAGACGGTAGGACCCCTTGGACGGGATATGAGCCCGTCGCAAGGCC
The DNA here is from genome assembly GCF_002891405.2 of Cryptotermes secundus. Lineage (NCBI taxonomy): Eukaryota > Metazoa > Arthropoda > Insecta > Blattodea > Kalotermitidae > Cryptotermes > Cryptotermes secundus. The sequence continues at coordinate 974,887 of NW_019738957.1, read as the reverse complement.
GCTACCTACAAACACGGACATCCATGCCTTGAATGGGATTCGAACCCACGATCCCATTCTTCGAGCGGGCGAAGGCAAGTCATGTCTTAGGGGGCCCATACACGTGCGAGTCAGGCTCGCGAGTCCGGCTCCGCGAGCTTGATTCGGGAGCCGGGCTCGGATTAATTTCAATACAAACGCATGAGCTGACTCCCAGCTTTGCGACCCACACACGGACGAGTTTGGCTCATTGGAACCCGAGCCGAGTCAGACTCGCGAGCCAGACTCGTACTTGTATGGGCCCCTTCAGACAGCGCGGCCACAATGATCGGTACCAATCACATACTATCTATGACTTCAGTGTTTTCCAGTCACACATAGATTATGGTTTCAGTACATATGTGTGTGTGTGTGTGTGTAATATAGTGTGACTGGATGGCATAACGGGAAGTAGGGGGTCACGCGAACTCTGCGGGCTCGCGAGTGACTTCACATACTCCCACTCCTTCCATCATTACGCAACAATCCATCCCCTCCCCGCGGTGACGTAACAGCACTCCCCACAGTGACGTAGCACGGGACACCGCGGTTACTACGCAGCAATAAACAACTCTCGGCAGCGTTCCCCAGCAACGCCTGTAAACACGTTACGCAACAGTGGTAGCGATCACGCAACTATTTTCTGTGTTGTCAGTGCGGAAGCTACATAACAGGAGTATTCGTCAGAGTAACCAGTCAGTTGCAGTCTAGCATTCGCCGGAGTGAGTGGAAGCAGGAGAAGTAATTGTGATACTGCAGATGGCAGTAGTGGTGTAACTGTGAATTGTGTAATTGTGAGAGCGAGTGTTCAATAAATTCGCTAGATCCAAGACGGCGTGAAGTTATTTGTCGCGTAACATACCCAACACGTGACAATATGTCTCATTTCTGTCGTTGCTAGATTACTTCAATTTACACTTTAGTGTAGTAAATTAGTTCATCATTCGATGATGTGGCGATGCCTTTAGAACTGCAGACATTATAGCATCGAATGAGATCTACATGAAATCTCAGCGAAATACCCATTTTATTTCGTATATTCCGTGCCCGATTTCTGATACTTTTATAGACAATTTGTAGGTATCGGTTGAAGTTTCATGTAAAATTAGGAGTATAGGAGATTGATAAGAGGCAGAATTGGATTCTTCCAGTAACTTCGTGTGTAAATCAACTGCATCATTACCATCGAAGACTGTTTAGTATTTTAGGAGGCATGACACGTAGACTGCGTCATACTTCCATTTTCTCACTTCTTTCAACGAGAGTATAAAAATGCATATACCAGGTATAATCATTGTATATCTGTATGGGGTGCAGAGCTCCAGAACACTATGTAGGCTATAGTTCTTTAATGCCACCTAGTCTTTGCATGTGAACTTCAGTGGCGCAATCTCTATCATTGTGAAATTAAGCAAGGCGAAGATTATTTAATTCCGCAAGAATAAAAAGTTTGGAAGCGTTTAATACTAAATTCCATAACTATATAGAAGCAAGAAGAAACGTGTAAAATACGAATCGAAATTAATTCTCTTACCTTCCAATCTCAACCCAATATAATCTTCATCTCCTTGCATAAAATTGAAAATTATTAACAGCTGCCGTGTTCTTAATTTTATTACAATTTAATTAAGAAAATTGACACCCCGACGGCGTTCGGTAGCTTACTTCGTGCGTTACTAAATTAATTGCTCCGAAATATTATACACACGCTGAGTAATAAGTATGTAGCATCAGCTCAGCAGTCTAATTAGCTTGTCAGATTGGGTAGTCTGAGTACGAAAGATTGGGGAATGGCAAGTCCGTATTTCTTTTTATTGCTAGTGGGGTGGGGCTGAGCCCCTTGTACTGCGGCCACTTCTGGCCTATTGTGCCAGCCCCAGATGATAGGTGAGGGTGATTGTGGAGCAATTGGTGGAATGAAGATTGGCAGAGGAAACCGAAGTACTCGGAGAAAGCCTGCCCCAGCGCCACTTTGTCCAGCACAAATCTCACTTGACCAGACCCGGGATCGAACCCGGGCCGCCCCGCTTGAGCTATGGCGCGGCCCAGTCGGTACAATGGAATACGATATTTACCGCGACACCTTCTCCATATCCTCGTTTTAATTTCGAAAAAGATTGTCCATTTTAAGTAGTTACATTTCAGGGGAGGTTTGCTGAAGAAAATAATAAGTAATTAAATACACACCTCTATGGCACACAGCCTCCTTTAAAAATCTGAAAGCCAATCAGCTAGTCAACGAATTATTATCCTGCTTTTAAGGAATTAATTGCGCTGACACTTAAGATGGAGGAAGTGGATTCCTCCAAAACGTCTGTGAACGTCTACCAGACTGCACGGTATCACGCCCTAGAAGAGAGCACTTTTTCGATTTCGATTGAGTCCACAAAATATCGCGAAATTCCATTTTAATAGTCTTTTTTTCCGAGTCAATTTTCTGAAGTGGTCTCGTCCCTTCAAGCTTCCTGACCAAGATTTTGTATGCATTTCTAATTATCTCCCAAGTGTGCTTACCATCCGTCAATCTCACAATCCTAATAATATTGTGGCGTATTTGCTCCATCCGGGAGCTGTATGCCGTTGCTGAGTGATACACGCACGCAACACTAGAACAACGGGGTTATGCAACCCGTTTCTAGGAAACGGCTCGGTACACACGTACCAACAAGTAACAATATAGGAAGCTGTGTTTTTATGTTATCTGCGCCACGCAACAGTATAGAGCTATGTTTTCTATGTGGTTTGCTCAACCCAAGTGTAGAGTGCTGTGTTTTCTGTGCGTGGTACGTGCAGAGAGGTTACAAGATTCATTGTGTTTCAGTACACAGCCTACACAGTGAGTTGTCGGTAGGACATCGCCACGGGAGGATCATAGTTGAAGAAGAATTAGAAGTTGACTTGTGAAATCTTAGTATATGAATAGAAGATTTAGCCACAGGGAGTCAAGGAAAGTTGAGTTGTGAGAACAAGGAAGGAAAATGGATCATGTCCATGTGAAATCTGGAGATTAGCGATAGCGCTATAGTTGATTGTAATTGTGAAGAAGTGTTCAATAAACCCAATCATCAAATATATAACCTGCCATTTTCGTCAAGCGTACCCCACTACAGTTGAAAATATTATTTAAAAAGTAACGTCTTGTGTGGTTGTTCAATTTATCAAGCTGTGATCTCAGATTATGTAGCCGTAGAAGAGTAAAAGTGTTGGTGAATAATGAATTGCAAAGAATTTAGAAGGAAGCGGCTGTAATCTAATCAAAATATTTTCCCGGCATTTGCCTGAAAGAACTGAGGACAGCCGGTGTTGCAACCACGATTAGAACCGAGTACCTGCCGAACACAAATCTGGGACATGACCGCTACAACATCCTGCTCGGTAGTAACGGTTATGGGATACAGACTGCAAAACCTTTGAAATGTCTGCAATATGAACTGAAAAATAGAAAAAAATAATTTTGAAGAGAACATCTTTAAGAAGTGAGAAGAAGAGACTCAAAACAAATATCCGTACTTCTAAGTTGTAAGCCGGGAAGACTCAGAGATATAAGAAGAAACAGTAAAAGTTAGGAAACCAAATTCAATTAAAGACCAAAGGGCTTAATCCTCGAAGCAGTAGAGGGAAGAACATAAAAATCGTGAAGTTCGGTTCGATGACTTTGGCTCGAGTCTCCTGCACCTTCTCTCGCATACGAAACATTGATGTTTCCTTAAAATGACGCTGGGACCTAGCTCCTATCAGGATCTTAATCAGATTATTATTCTTCACGGTCCTTTCAGTCGTGTCCATACACTAAACGTACCCTCTCGAAATTAACGTTGTAATTTCAATGGCCAATTCATCACTGATATAAAAATTTTAATCGATAACCATTCTCCTGTGCTGGCAGCCTCATTAACGCTATCTCTAAACATGGTGCAGTTAGCCGAGCAAACGAAGCGTTTATGGATAGTGTTTAACGTTGGGATGAACTAAATTGTGCTTTGGGGGATGAATTCCGCGGGTCTATGGAATCATCATAATCACCAAGGTGATTATCCTTATCATTACAACCTGTTAATTGAGGTCGTTATCATCATAAAATAGCTGTAACATCATCCACATCATAAGCTGTGAGCTGAAATTGGTTTCTGGTTGGGACAGTGACAACCCGCTTGCCAGCGAAAATTCCCTAAATTAACTACCCTACACCATGGTACAGGAGCCGGGATAGTGCAGTCAGTATAGCGACTGGCTACGGGTTGGACGACCAAGGAATCAGAGTTCGAGTGCCGTAGGTTCAACAAATTTCTCTTCTCCACAGCGTCAGACCGGCTCTGGGGCCCACGCAGCCTTCTATCCAATGGGTACCGAGGGCTCTTTCCTCGGTGGTAAAGCGGCCAGGGTTTGAAGCTGACCACTCACCTCCAACTAGTGCCGAGGTCAAGAAAACAAGATCTATACATCCACTCCCCATACGCCTTCATGGCGTAGTGCTTAATTAATTAATCACAAGGACATATTTACCTTTTACACCACGATACAGGTTCTGTTTTCAGTAGTTGTTACTCATCTGGTAAGTTATGTATGGAAACCCAAGGTCAATTACCGTGTTCACAGAAATCTCCATTGCAGTTTGTCTTTAGCAAGTCAAATCTGTTCGTTAAAGATTTCTTAAATAGTCTCTTTTCATATGTATTATAGGCTACACCCAGCAATGCCCAATACCCCAAGCGGTCTGACCGAAGCCACAAATCTAACATAGGATAAACCTTCAATGGTTAATGGTTACTCGTCTAGTTAACGAGAAGTTCTAATGACTTGTTCACTACAGCCAATCAGTGCTACCCTAAGGCTTAATACTGTCGTTTTTTCTCCCCTTTTTTTTCCCTTGCGACTACAGCCCCAGTGGGCCTAGGCCTACCTCCATGATCTAATACTGTGTTTACTAAAATCAATCAATGGAACACTAAGGTTTAAGGCCAATCAATGTTACCCGACGGCTCAGTGTCGTGTTTAGCAAAGCCAATCAACGCAACTCGAAGGCTTAAATCAGTGTTCACAAAAGCCCGTCATTCAACTCGATCTTTTGCCAGCTGACTCAAATGTGCACATAGTGTATTCACATTGCGTTGCTTAAACATCAATTAAATGTTATCCTTCAATTCCATCTTTCTTCCCTTAAGCGATATAAAAAAGAAGCAAAGCTAATTCAAATATCTAGCCAAAAAGTTATGACCTTTGAGATATGAAGCACACAGGCCAGCCCAATCCCTGTATTCATTCTTTACGGAGGCTGGAGTGGACCTAGAGCGATAACAAACTCGTGTCTGTGTTTAATACTGATGTTACATATATGTGGAATTTCATTCTCACGCCCACTCTACGTCTTGATAGTACAGTTTAGGTGAAGTAAAGGCTTTATCCGGTGTTGCCATACGAGATAGGCTCCTGAAAGCTCGAAATGAGAAGTAACATCACTGTAAGGCGACTGACTTGAATACTTGAATGCGCTCCGAAACTCAGTCAAGGCACAGGCTGTGTCTGAAGCCTTTCGTTGCTTGAACTTAAAATTGAACTTGAGCTCGAAAGATACCGTTGGATTTCTTGTTTCTAAACTGATCTTCATTAGTTTACCGATTTGAAAGTCTGTCCTAGGATTTACGTCACGGAACTGAACAGATCCTCGTCAGAGCAGAGTAGGAACTTCAAATACGTAAATATTGAATAAGCAGAACTGACAAGGGATGCTCTGACAACTTCTGGATTGGGTGTAGAAAGTTTCGTGTTACGAAACTTTTTATGAAAGTCTGGGAATTGGACACATTATCTGAAATGACCCTGGAGACATCTAAAGGATTAGGTCCTTTGAGAATTGTTACGTGGTTCAATTTCCTGAAGTTGGCTATGGGGACGGATATATTGGAACTCTCCCACGCCGGGCTTTGTGTTAGCGGTGTCGAATCATTGATTCTCCTTTTACTGCCAGAGAGCTCTATTTAATTAAGCACTTATTTAACTGACATTAAATGGAATGTTAATCTTTGGCGATACTGATTTCAACTGCATTATTGACGACATGTTATTTTGTCGGTTATGACATTTTGGAAAGGATTTTCGTTCGAGAAAACTTTCCTCGTTACGTATATTCTACGAGAAAAGATAGGCTTATATTTCTATCATGCCCACGTGCTTGGCCATGGCAGTATCTCTTTAAGCAATGGACATACCTTCATCAAAGTTGATATCACACCATTACAGGCGACTCCATCTTTCTAGACTGACGTTCCACGTGGAAGTTTCTTGATGAAAATCTTTCCCATATTCATCATTAACAGCGTTTTATTTGTTGGGAAAATACATTTTTAAGGAAATGAATTTCTAATAACAGTTGCATATCAAACATTTTAAGGCAATGAAAAGTTCTTTAACAATCAGAGATGGCTAGCTGCTTCATGCCGCTTTCTACCATGAAGATGGATGTGATATGTTCCTTCATAATGTTGGTTGATTTTCAACGAACTACATACGTTATGTTGCAGAAGACAGAACTCATCTATTATTTGTGAAACATTATTATTGTTGTCATTATTGTTATTACGACATGTAGACACGTTGCTAGGCAACGACCGCGAAAAAAGCAATTTTTTTTCTCCTTTATTGACAATCAGATTTTAGAGTCTATAAGTCAATGAGCTGATTGGTGTACAATACAAAAGCTAATTGTATACTCTTCATGGCATGAGCGAAATAAATATCCAGTGATGTTCTCCTCAGTTCCTTAGATCTGGTGACCAAATTTTTTGAGTCTTCGATTTTCATGAGGTTGAAGTAGTGGTTGAAGAAGTGGGTTGGAGTGATTTTCTGGTGTGCTGAAGTACTTGGTACTGTTTTCTCGGATGACTTCTGTTACGTAACGTAAGGAGTTTTTAGACCTGTATGTAGGGTGAGGTTGGATACATACCGTGGTGCGTTCGTGATGGATCGGAGTATTTTGGACTGGACGCGCTGTATAATGGCGATGCTGGATTTGCTAGCGCAGCCCCAGAGTTCTATGCCGTATGTCCATATAGGCTTGATGACTGTTTTGTAGATCAGTAACTTGTTTTCGACGGAGAAGTGGGATTTTCTTCCTATGAGCCAGTTGAGTTCTTTGGCTTTTGGTCCATCTGTTTTCTTTTCTTGATTATATGTTGTCTCCAGTTTAGTTTGTAGTCAAAGGCTTATCCTAGGTATTTGACCTCTTCTTTTGGTTGTATGTTGATGTGATTTATTTGCACTGTGGGGCAAGTGCCTTTTCGGAGGGTGAAAGTTGTTTGTGTGGACTTTGATTCGTTTACCTTGATTTTACATTTGTTTAGCCATGCTTCTATGAGGATTAGATGATCCTGCAGATAAGAGGAGGCTGTGGTTGGATTGTCGTGGGTAGCGAAGATAGAAGTGTCATCTGCAAAAGTTCCTA
>NW_019738957.1:964828-966447 GCF_002891405.2 Cryptotermes secundus | reverse complement strand
CTATAAGTCAATGAGCTGATTGGTGTACAATACAAAAGCTAATTGTACACTCTTCATGGCATGAGCGAAATAAATATCCAGTGATGTTCTCCTCAGTTCCTTAGATCTGGTGACCAAATTTTTTGAGTCTTCGATTTTGGTGAGGTTGAAGTAGTGGTTGAAGAAGTGGGTTGGAGTGATTTTCTAGTTTGCTGAAGTACTTGGTACTGTTTTCTCGGATGACTTCTGTTACGTAACGTAAGGAGTTTTTAGACCTGTATGTAGGGTTCGGTTGGATACATACCATGATGTGTTCGTGATGGATCGGAGTATTTTGGACTAGGCACGCTGTATAATGGCGATGTTGGAATTGCTGGCGCAGCCCCAGAGTTCTATGCCGTATGTCCATATAGGCTTGATGACTGTTTTGTAGATCAGTAACTTGTTTTCGACGGAGAAGTGGGATTTTCTTCCTATGAGCCAGTTGGGTTCTTTGGCTTTTTGGTCCATCTGTTTTCTTTTCTTGATTATATGTTGTCTCCAGTTTAGTTTGTTGTCAAAGGCTAATCCTAGGTATTTGACCTGTCCTTTAGTTGTATATTAATGTGATTTATTTCCACTGCGGGGCAAGTGCCTTTTCGGAGGGTGAAAGTTGTTTGTGTGGATTTTCATTCGTTTACCTTGATTTTACATTTGTTTAGCCATGCTTCTATGAGGATTAGATGATCCTGTAGATGAGAGGAGGCTGTGCTTGGATTGTCGTGGGCAGCGAGGATAGAAGTGTCATCTGCAAAAGTTCCTATTGTTGTTCTTTTTGTTATTGTTGGTAGCTCATGTGTGTAGAGAGTGTATAGTAGTGGACTTAGTAAGCTTCCTTGGGGCATCCCTGAGTGGATTGGTAGGCGGTTTGATACTTCCTCATTTATTTTGTCTTCGAGAAATCTCTCGCTTAAATATGACTTGAGCAGGTTATAATAATTTGTTGGGAAGATTCTTTTTATTTTGTAAAGTAAGCCAGGATGCCAGACTTTGTGAAAAGCCTGGGTTATATCTAGAAATGCTGTTGCTCAGTATTGTTTGTTATTTAGCGCGTTTGTTATGGTATTTGCTTTGAGATGGCTTTGTTGGATGGTTGAGTAAGCTCGTCGAAAGCCAAACTGATGGTTTGGTATCCTTGTTTGTGGGATTGATTCTTGGTTTATTTTGTTGAGTATTAGTTTTTCGAGGACTTTTGAAATTGTGAGTAGAAGGCTTATTGGTCAGTAGGATGTGACGTCGGTTGGATTTTTGCCTGGTTTCAAGATCATTATGATTTGGGCGCTTTTGAGAGGACGAGGACAATAGTCCAGTCTAAGTATGGCGTTAAATATGTATAGAAGTTTTATTTGGCCTTTTCTTGTAAATGTTTTAATATTACGGCTGTGATGTTATCATGGCCTATTGCCTTTTTTGGCTTTAGACTGTTTATTACTTCTTGCAGTTCCTTTAGGTCAAAGAGCTTTGGTCGTTGGTGTCTTTGTATGGGTTCGTTTAGAAGTGAGTTTAATTCTTGGACTTGATTGTTGTTGTGTGGAGTGAATACTTCTTGTAGTAGGTCGGCTTTTTCTTTGTCGCTTCTTGCCCAGTTTCCTGGTGGTGAT
>NW_019738957.1:948621-964711 GCF_002891405.2 Cryptotermes secundus | reverse complement strand
GCTTGTGATGTAGTTCTCGAATGATTCGTTCTTTAGTTCTTGTAATTGCGTTTTTAGCTTATTGCTGATTTTGTTGTATTTTGCTCTGTTTTCCGGAGTGTGAGGCCTCTGCCAGGTCGATCTTGCTCTTCTCTTTTCGGCTTTTATTTTTTATTCTTAACGGAATGTTATTCTGCTAGTCCCTTCGGTTAGCTTACGAAAATGTTCGCATCCTCTGTAATTTGCGGGGTGGTTTCCTTCGTATAGTGCGCATCTGGCTGGTGTTTCCCTTGTCTTCTTGCAGTCTGTCGTGTTGTGTGGGCCGCCGCATTTGACGCATAAGTATGGCTTATTGCAGCATATTTTTGTGTGGCCGTACTGTTGATATCTCTTACGCTGGATTATATTTGTTTTATTTGAGTGGGGAGGTTCTATTTTTACTATTCTGTTTTGGAGTCCTGTTATTTCATAGATCTTTTTGTTGTTTGGGGCTGGTTCTAGGTCTACAAAGAATAGGTTCAATGGCTCTTTAGTAGCTTTATGATGTACGTTGATTATATTTCTGACTCTGTGTCTTGGTTCAGCTAGTTCTTGTATTATGTCTTCTATTTTTGTTGATTGATGAAGATATCTTTTTACTATTCTATATGTTCGTTCTTCTTTCAGCTGGTAAGTGTGGTGGTATATTTTTTGTTCGTTGAATTCTCTGATCATTTTTTGTAGGTTTCTGGTGTTTCGCAGTTTATTTTGACAATGCTGTTTGCTAGACTTTTGGTGAAGTATTGCTCTTGTTCGGCTATTTTTTGGATTCGTTTCATCATTTCGGAGTAATTTTGTACCCCATGAACGAATATTGGCGGCGGTTTAGGTATTTTTGGAGTTGTGGTGATTTCATTGCTTGAGGTTCCTGGTTGTTGAGATAGTGGGTCGTATCGGTTGTTGGTTTCTACGTTATTTGTGGTGATTATTTGTTGATTGGAGTTTTTTTCTCTTTGTGCTTCGGATTGTTTGCCATTTGTTGCTGTTATCTTTCTGCGTTTCTTCTTCCTCTTCTTCGCTGGTTGAGGTCATTTTTTGCATATGTTGACCTCTGGCTTCGTTGTTTATGTAATTCATGTTGGGTGGTTGCATTTGTTGTGTACTGGTGTTATGTGGTAGTTGGGGGGCAGTTGCCACTGTGTCGCTTGGATTTGTGGTGGTATCACATTTGGTGAAAGGTTATGTTGGTGGGTTCATGGTTGGCCAATGTGTGCTGGATGGGTTATGATTTTGTTGATTCATGGTCCTATTGTTGTGTTCTGTTGTGATTTCTGCAGAATGCATCATTGTACTTGTGGATTGTTTACATTACTATCGTACCTGTTGGTTTGAGGTTCCTGTTCTAGGTTGATTTGCACTGTTTATCACTATTTGTCATTTTTTCTTTTTTACTAGGTGGTTCACTCGTAGAGCCGGTTCTCAATGCGTGCTTACGATACGAAGCCCAGACGAGTAGTGAGAAAAAGCAAATGTACAGCAAATGTTTCTAAGTAACAACTCCGCCAACAGACACGAAAACAATTCCAAGGCAACAACTGCACTGCAACAGAGGAGAAATGCTTTCTACGCGGTCCGTGCCGAGATGTTATAAGCATGACATGTTAGGTATACGAGAAGGCACATGGGAGTTATTGGAGCCAAGGCCTTCAGAACATTTACTACAATCTACTCCCTATTCAAAAGTGAGCGCTTAAGCGGCAACATTAAACTAACCTTCCATAAAGCACTGATTACGTCAGTAATGACTTATGCTTGCTCCACCTGAGAATTAGCGGCAGACACCTACCAGTTAAAATTGCAGCGCCTGCAAGACAATGTTCTCCGCACCATTGGAAATTTTCCAAGGTACACACTGGTCCGCGATTTGCGCGCGGCTTTCAACCTTCCGTATATTTACGATTATATAACAAAATCGTGCAGGCAAAGAGCATAAGTCACAAAAATTCATGAGAATGAACATGTTCGCAGTACAGGACAAGGCGAAGACAGAGAAACTTGGCGACGGTCAAGCTTATGGCCCTTCAAGTGACTAAGTTGCCATTGCAGCATAAGACAAGTAAGAGAGACATGATCTGCTTAGAAAATTCTGAACTGACAGAGGGCTTGTATATAAGGTACAGGGAAGAATTTTCAAAAAATGCTATATATGCGATACGTACACTTGACAAAGGCGAAGCCTATTCATAAGAGACAAACCCAGCTTCTCGTCAGAGGGGATGTTACATAAGGACGACAAGATTTCAGTTTCACAAGAAATCATTTCTGGCCGTGAGTCTGAAGTGTCTCGGCGCCAAGACCAACTGATTGACGGTAAACCACCAGTCGTAAAGTAACTCTGACTCTGACTCTGAGTCGAGAGGAAGTCTGCAGGCTGGCAGTGAAGACTTAGTTGGTGAGTTAGTGAGGGAGTGAAATAACCTCTGGAGTTCAACTGTTGTGTGAACCTCGTAGCTGAGACCGGAGGCTGTTCGGGAACACAGTGAAACGTCCGCCTTTGGAAGCCCTTATCAGCAAACTGGTGAAGACACAGCAGGCTGAGAAAACATAAGTGTGTGCTCCAGTGAAATCTAAAGTGTGTGTGAATTAGTGAAACGGTTATAATTACTTGTAGTCCCGGATCTGTAATTGGTCACTAAATTGAATTTTTCCTGTGGGGCTACAGCCCCAATTTGGGCCTAGGCCTACCTCCATGAAACTCTCCGTTTCCCTTCGGTTTACTAGATATTACACATATGGTAGGACTCCTTGGGCGAGTGGTCAGCTCGTCGCAAGGCCTCTACCTGTAGACAAACACAGAAAAACGCACACAAACATCCATGCCCTGAGTGGGATTCGAACCCAAGATCTCGGCTTCCGAGCGAGCGAAGACAGTGCATGCCTTAGACCGCTCGGCTACCGTGACCGGCTATAAATTGAACTAACAATCCAAATCCAGTCTATAGTCATCCATACCCGTGACATTTTTATTTTTAACTTTAACATTAACATTTCTTCTGGTGCATTAATATTCAGAATTATTTTCTGAAGTAAGGAATATTTCATAAGACTTCTTCAATGGATGATCTGTTACGTACAAGATCCATATCTTCACAGGAAAACACAAAGAAAGACAGCGGACATACAGCAAAGCTTCCAGAGGGATTCGAATCAATGATCGAAATTTTAGATGGATTGAAGATACTAAGAACCTTAAAATGAGCGGCCTCTCTAATTGGCCCTTCTGTAAGTGACTGCAGCTAATTTGTCGACCTAGCCTAGGTTCGAATATTTTCTTTGTAACAATGCAAACACCAGTAAAAATAATTTTTATGTAATCTTTAAAAAGATAATTGATCGATTCTGCTCCTTCCTCCTCCAAGAGGAATGCTTTGAAGTTGTTCCGTCTGTTGCCACATCATCCTACAAATCTTTCTCCTCTGGGAAAATTCTGAAATAGTTTTAAGGACCCTGTCTTCTTGCAACCTGTAGCTCTTCTTCTGCCTCACTTCACGGTACTGACAATCAGACCTTTCAGGCTTCACACATTCATTGCATCTATTCTTCGTTCTTAGTCTCGGACTCTTTCGGCTTATACTGCAGAATATTTTCCGCATTTTCAACTAATTTTATTGGAATGACACACAGTGGAATTTTAACTACAGCCTATGATATGTATTTATTTTATATTATCACCCGATATGCAATAACTGCCATCGATAGATGAAATGTACTTCATTGACACTCATATGTGCTTCTGTGGTCTAGTGGTCAGAGTTCCTGGCTATAGATCCAGAGGACGTGGGTTCGATTCCCGGGGCGCTACCAGATTTTCTGAGAAGTAGTGGGTCTGGAACGGGGTCCACTCAACCTCGTGAGGATAGTTGAGGAGCTATTTCAAGGCAATAGTGGCTCCAGTCTATAAAACCGAGATTAACGTACGTGGGGAATAGGTGCGCTGACCACGTGAGACCCTCTATCAGCAAAAGTTGGCACTAACCTCGCCGACAAGCGGCGGTCGCTCAGTCGGTATAGTTCGCTTGCGGACTACAGATCAGATAGATACTCATATGTAAACTAAGGGCATGATTCCCTGGGAGGTATACGAATCTACGGCTTCTAGAACGGTGCCCTCCGATGACGTCACAATCTTACCATTCCGGTGAAAGGAAATTTATAACCATGAAAACTAACCGGTGTGGTGTTAAAAAATAACCATACAGATTGAGCACTGCGGAGTTTGACGTAATTGTTGGCAACGCCAGCGGAAACAAGCAACGGATGTTCCATTTGAATAGAGCTGGCCATACAATCTCGTGCACCCATCTCCTACTACGGACTGCACGAAGCCGGCTTATTTTGCTCATCATGGCTTCGCCTCCGTGTTAAACGTTACGTATACTCCTACAGAATTCCTTATTTATTATTTTTTATCTTATATTTTCCTATTCTCTCTCTTCTTCTTTAGCGGGTCGTATGTAGAGATAGCATCAGGACATGCGCACACGAAAATGAACCTACAAATTCCGACCATGGAATCTTACTACAATCATTTCTTATTGACTTCACTGCAATTACAAGTACAGCAAAATTTCCTAGTAAGAAAATTGCAAGGAATTTATACATTTTTATTCTTCTGGTAGGCTTTCCCTTATAACGAGTGGTTAATTTTGCGTAAAAATAATCCACAGTACATACTCCTTTTGTTTGCGTATTTATGATTCAAAACAAGTAATACATTCTCTCTGTTACTGAATGGTACACGTGTTCAGTTTTTCCTCTTCTGCATATTTTTGCTTTGTTTCCTACCCCAGTAGTCCATTAAAGTTCTGTAGAGGTAATCTGATGACGGCAGGATGCAGACCTATTTGAGTTCTATGTGTGATAGAAATGTTCCTTCACAGGTGAATCCCATGAAAAAATAGAAAATAAATATACAAACAGATTATTTTCCAGTAACATTTTGTTCTTCGTTTCCAATTGCACGTTGAAATGTTAATGTGCATTGCACGTAGTTTTATATCACTTCCAACTTCATACACTGAGGAACTGAGAAATATTACAAAACACACGTTTTCATTCAATTCCTATTTATTTCAAAAAGGTTGTGCTGTATGTAAAATCTTGTATTCATTCAAATGTGACCAGTTTATTGTGAATACATGAATCACCTTATAGGTTTCGGCCTCGCTTGGCCATTATCAGAATTTTCTTCAATATTAATTGGAAACAATATACATATTCGTAATACATATGTCCATATAAGGATCTCACATAAGATAATTTGTGTATTAGCAAAAACTAGACACATCTGAGGGTTTATAATTTTAAGCTACATACGAGTATATACGTTGTGACGGAGCAAGTATCATGTATTAAAGGTTATATTTTCTTTATAACAGAGTGCGCATATGCCGCTAGACTTGTACGAGGTATTGACTTAGGAGAAGAGGGGACAACAACCGAGAAACTCGCATGACGTAAGCATTGCTCTCCTAAGGAAAGGAAGTAGGCACTTGAGATCGCCATATTGTCTGTCAATGAGTCTGTCCACATTATGCCACTGGAGGCTGTCACCCTCTTTCTTTTGCATTTTCTGCAATTAAATAATCGCCGATCACAGTGGCCGCGCGGCCCAAGGCATGAACTGGCTTCGCTAGCTCGGACGCTGCGATTGTGCTTTCGAATTCCACTCAAGGCATGATTGTCTGTTTATGCGTTTATTCTGTGTTTGTATTGTCCCGTGCGTAAGTAGCGGCCTTGCGGCCGACTGATCACTCGTCCAAGGAGTCCTACCGTCTGTGCAAAAAAGATTACGAAACTGAAGAAGAGTCCAGGACCCAACAAAAGGTCGTAGAGTCATTAATGAATGAATGGATGAATGAATGGATGAATGGATGAATGAATGAATGAATGAATGAATGAATGAATGAACAATTAAGTGATCACAACATGGCAGATGCGCCAACTTTTGATATGGGAAGAGCATTATTACCACTTACTAAGTGTCTTTAGACGCATGGTAATAAATAGTAGAGAGGTATTCAAATTCATTAGGTTTATATCTTTTTGTAGACTCTAAAATAACAAACTGACCACAGCACGAAATATATATACATATGTATCTTTAGACTTGGTGGTGTAAACTAATAGATCAATAGAACTAGATATGTTAAATGTGGGATGAAGAGCGATCATAAACAAATTTACATTTTATACATGAATACTATGTTTTTTTTTTACCAATAAGCATAAACATGGCAGAGGCTCGGAAATTCAAGGTTCCTTATATCAGATAAATAATTAATTTCGACAAAATCTATACATTCTTAATTAATAAGATGCATCCATCCACCCACCCACCCATCCAAACATCCATCCGTCCATCCATGGTTCCACAGCCTTTGTTGGGACTTGGACATTTTTCAGTTCCTTAATCTTATACATAGTCTCTAGGACTCCTTGGACGGGACATGAGCCCGTCGCTAGGCCGCTACCTACACACATAACAATACAAATACAGAATAAATGCACATAGACATCCATGTCTTGAGTGGGATTCGAATATACGATCCCAGCGTTCGAGCGAGCGAAGACAGTCCATGCCTTAGACCACGCGGCCACTGTGATTTGCAGTAAGATCTTCACAAAAGTAAAATAAAATTTTGTTCCTGTCTCTATATAGAGTGAATTAAGATGTGTCCTGTGATTGATAATCGCGCCAGATGCGATATTCGGGCTCTTATCCGCTTTCTTCACGTTAAAACATTAGTGCTGTGGAAATCCATTGTGAGTTATGAGCGATTTACGGTCAAAACGTAATGAGAGAAGGAACTATAAGACAATGGTGTAAAATGTTCAAAGATTGGTGAACAAATGTTCACGATGAACAGCAAAGTGGTCTGTCATCTGTAGTGAGTGATGATCTTGCTCAAAGTGTTGACAAAAACTGTGCTTCACAATTTCAGAACTTTCGTGTGAATCTCCACAAATGTCGCGCACGGTTCTCTGCGAGATTATCGCCGTTAGGCTAGGCTATCACAAGTTTTGTGCAAGATGGGTTCCGAAAATGCTCACGAGTGCGCACAAAACGCAGAGAACGTCTTCGGCTTTGATTTTTTAGAGCGTTACCACAAAGATGGCAATGAATTTCTCAATCGCATCGTACGAGTAAGAGGTGATGAAACCTGGGTTTGATTTGTGAATGTCGAAATCAAGGAGAAGTCAAAGCAGTGAATGCACGTTCATTCACCAACAAGTCGGAAAAGTTTAAACAAATGTTGTCTGCCTGCCAGAAAGCTGATAGCAGCTGTTTTCTGAGACAGAAAAGGAGTACTGATGGCGGAATTCATGCACTAAGGGACCAGAATAACATCAGATGTGTATTGCGAAACGCTAAAAAAAAATTACGTATGGCCATTCATAAGAAAAGTATGGTATGCTGACATACGGTGTAGTGCTCCTCAATGACAATGTGCCTCGGCATACAGCTGCGCGCACATGAGCACTGCTGGAGCATTTCAACTGGGAGGTGTTTGGCCGACCGACCGACCGACCGAGTGGCCGCAGCTTGGCGGAGAAATTAATACCAAATTTGTGGATAGAGGGTGTCGCGTTGTCAGTGCAACGGATCCCCACGGCCGTTAATCACGGTTTTCTAGACCGCAGACGCTATTTCATTGAAATATCTCCTCGATTATCCTCACGAGACTGAGTGGACCCCGTTCCAGACCCATTACTGCTTAGAAAATCTGATAGCGCTGGGAATTGAACCCGAGACCTTGGGATCTGTAGCCAGGAAATCTGACCACTAGACCACAGAGGCGGTCGGTATAGTTCGCTTGCGGACTACAGTCCATGGAGTTTGTAGTTGTTTGACCACCCTCCTCACATCCATGATCTCACTCAGAGCTACGAGTACTACCGCCTGTTTGCCTACCTGAAGAACCGGTTGAGATCACTGCTTCGGCAATAACGAGTTGAAGGAAGGTGTCAAACATTGCTCAGCGCACAGGTGGGAGACTTCTTTGACACAAGTATACAGAAACTCATTTCCCGATAGGAAAGGTGCCTCAATTCCGGCGGTGACAAGATTGAAAATTAGCTTAAGTACGATATATGATATAAATTCCGTCCTAAGTGCAACAATTTATTGTAGGTCTTTCGTTTTGTCTTCTTCTACACGACATGTTTCGGCTGCAAACGGCCAACATCAGGTGTATACACTCACGTAGCTGTTACACTGCAACCAGTTTAAAATTTAAAAACACACATGTCTTCCCAATTGGCTAACAGGATCTACTTCGTTGATATGTGTCTGATTCGTACGCCATCTTTGTCACCCACACACGTCAATTTTGACATTCATGAACTGGCACTTTTAAAATCTTCAGTTTCAATTTTAGAAAACGCCTTTAGAATTTTTTCCAAATTTTAAAATTTAAAATTCTCAGGGTTACTCGCCCCACGTCTATAGTGCTGCAGCGGCTACTTCTTGTTTTCAGCACTGTACAGGTGTTATTCTGTGTAGGCTCCCTTTGTGCGTGTCGCTGTTTATAGCTTAAGTATGTAAGTATTTTTGCATATAACAATTCTTGTTCTCATTGCTTGTTTTGTTAACAGCTCACCAGAAGTTATTTCCCGAATGGCGTTCGTAAATGAGTAATTTGTAAACATATTCATAACAAAGAATTAATCTGAAGGCTACGAATGTGTAAGATACGGTTTTGTCCCAATGATCAGACACATCAGGGAGCTGCAAGGGACACAATTGAGTACAGGTATTTCCGTTTCATACTATTTCATAGAATTCGTCTAAGAAGTACCGCACTCAGATAAATCCAAAGCCTTCTCAGCCAGCCAGTATCGTTTATTGTTGTTCACATTTCTCACACTTCTTACAGCCGATCAGTCTCCAAAAATTTATCTTCGAAATAAATACAGCGACTCTCACTCCCTTAATCTTCGTCTTCTTATGAGGAGCCTTTAGTGACATTGTCCTTTAGACGTCGTTTTTCTTTCTTAACATTTGACAGTCATAAACTCACAGACCTCTCAGTTCGTTTGATCCCAGGTCACCCTCTTACCAAATTCGTTTCTCAAAACTGCTGTGTTTTCCAGCTGTCTTTTGTACTATAAATCTCTTAAATAAATCTGCCCGACAACTAGTGATATCTTAATATTACGTGTCATATGACATGTCGTATCGGCATGCTATGGGAATACTCAGAAACAGATTTCCATAAAGTTTGGAGGAGACTTGTTCCATTCCGTTGATGTATGACTGATGTGAAATCCGCCTCTTTCAGTGAGTTAGAACTCCCTTCCACTCACTAACTGTTCTATGGTTCCATTTCTGATGGGGGATTTTTATTTTTTCTGCTGACAGTATTATTATCATCAGCAACAATGTGACGGCACCTTCTGCAATTCCTTCTGAGTACGAGGCTACAAGATAGGCGGATCTGTATTTTCAGATAGAAGAGAATCTGAAAATCGAAAATGCTGCCTGTGCACAAGCTACCAGCGAAATCTTGACAATTTTCAACTGAAAGGCCCCCTTCCTTGGATACGTCACTTCCCTCGTGAAGTGGTCCACAAGAGGCCTCATATGTGCATCGTCAAGCATCTGCATTCTATGTGTACAGAAGTAGGAAAACAATAGAAATTCACCTCCATTTTCATATGACAAATCATTTGTAACAATGCTTTTGTGCTTGATAAATGACCATGTATCAACAAGAGAGTATTATGCCCTTTCGCAAGTTTCTCACGTTAGGCATGGTGTTTAATCGACTCAAAAATTCTTGTTGCATTCACACGCTCGTATGGCGAGATGGAAAAGTTCCAGGTGGAATTCCGCCAAGCAGACCAGCTTTCATCCTCTGCTTTGGAAATGTATGGAAAATGGGAACGTGGTAACCCCTCCCAGGAAACAAAAACACTAATGAGCTGTCTCCTTTCAGCAGACCTAAACCAACCGACCCGTCTTCTCATGAATTGAAATTACTTTACATTGGGACGTAGAACAGTAATGGAATCTTTAATCGAATGTCTATTGACTTTTCTACGAGCATCTTGACCGTAACTCTCTAAACATTATGACGTGTGTACTCATTGCTACGTAACGGGTCGGTAAACACATTCCCGCAACACACGCGCACGCGACAATAGAAGGACTTTCATTGTTAGGTAACGGACCAGGAAACACGCATCCTTAAAAAAAGAAGACGATGTTTTCCGTAGGGTCCGTGCCAACGGGTTATAAAATGCATAGTCAGAAGACGGGGCGGAGTAGAGAACAATAGTCGACTAGTTTTGGCAGCTACAGAATAATGGCAAGAAACTAATCAGGAAAATAATCAAGACTTCACGTGTGGTTTGAAGTTACAGTGAGATTGTGAAAAATCCGTTGCCAGGATACGATTAGTGAAGACTGAGCATCCTAATGTTTGCGTAACGCTGAATGGCAAAAATGTAGAATAGCGATAGGGCTATATTGCCTGTAATCCCAAACTATGTGAGTGTATAAAGTGCAATAAATCCAATCATCCGATCCAAAACTCGTCTTGTAAGTCACAAAAGAACCCCTACTCGTGACAATATTAATTGGAGTGAGAAATGTTCCAAACAATTATTATAGGTAGAAATGAAACACACTTCCGTCCAACACACATTTTCCGTGTGTTTAATAGTTTTTGTGGTAATTAAAGAAAAGCGAACAAACGCTCAAAAATTCTTATGCTATAATTATTATCATAATTATAATATGTTATTATTTTCATTATTATAATTATTGAATCTCTTTTTTTTACTGTTGTTGTTGCAGCACCATGCATGAACGAGTTCCATGCAATTTTTGTCCAAGTGGACAAAAGTTGGAGTTCACTCCTGTTGAATGTCTTATAAAGACCATAATATAAAAATGATAAATACCCATAAGGCTTATAGGCAGCCAGTCCTAGAATATCAGCTTTATATAGCCACGAAGCAACCGAGAAATTCAGCTTCGCTTTTCTGCTAAGGGAGAGCTTTCTTTGAGACGGCCTACTTGGAGTCGTATAGAGGCGCACGGAATAAAATTATGAGGTCTGTTGATAAAAGAAGAGTAAGGATAAGTCGAGTTCAAAGTATAAGTTATTGCTACTGAAGACTCTGTGCTTGCGAGTGAAGCTTAATTTCATATCAAAGCACATCCCCAAATTTCAAATTTCATCATGAAGACGACGATGATGACGAAGAAAGAAAAGCCAGTTTCATATTTTGTAATTCTTCTTATCTGAGACTCTTGTGTTAGCAGAGGAAGCATTCCTAAAGAACTAAAGAGGAGACTGCCCGTTAACATTTAAAGCCAAATAAGCCAACTGTTGAAGTGTGCTTTGCTTCACATTTAGAAGCTACTACGTTAAAATCTTAGCCGGTCACGGTAGCCGAGCGGTCTAAACTCTAAAGCATATACTGTCTTCGCTCGCTCTGAAGCTGGGATCGTGGGTTCGAATCCCACTCAGGCCATGGATGCTTGGTGCGAGTGTGCGTTTTTCCGTTTGTGTTGTCCTGTGTTTAGGTAGAGGCCTTGCGACGAGCTGATCACCCGTCCAAGGAGTCCTATCGTCTGTAAATGATCAAGAAACTGAGAAATCAGCCCTATGCTCCAAAGTGGGAGTAAAGAGGTGGTGGGAAAAGGTTCAAATCTTAGTGTAGAACATTCTTATCGGGGATTTCCATACCCTTCGTTTGAGGGGTAAGCGAATTCAGTAATAACATGTGCAAAGACCTGCTCTCCGCTCTAAATCCTTTCAAATATTGCACTTAATAGCACGGACCCTTCTGTTCAGCTGGTGTTTCAGAAGAACGCGTTCTTCTCTCTGTTACAGTCAAATGCAGCAATATAAATATAAATAAAATGGGAGACGGTTTCACTGAGCAGATCGACTAAAACGCCAATACACGTAATTTTGAGATTATGTGAGAGGTGCCTGGTTCGAATTTCGGCAGGAACATCAGTTGCTCGAACTGATGCGCACCATGGTTTTCCTCAGTCCCTACTGGAAACTGTAAAGGTAGTAATTTAAATTAGACCGCAACAGATACTTTCCAGAGCCTTTACAAGTCACTTCTGACTTATAGCCCTAACATTCGACGTTATATATTCTGAGATCTCGAGAGTATCGTTATATAAACAAAACAAAACAAAACTCCGTTGCCTGTAGTCCGCAAGCGAACTATACCGACTGAGCGACCGCCGCTTGTCGGCGATGTTAGTGCCAACATTTGCTGATAGAAGGTGTCGCGTGGCCAGCGTGTACCCCACGGCCGTTAATCTCTGGTTTCTAGACCGGAGCAGCTATTTCCTTGAAATAGCTCCTCAATTATCCTCACGAGGCTGAGTGTACCCCGTTCCAAACCCACTACTCAGAAAATCTGGCAGTGCCGGGATTCGAACCCGGATCTCTGGCTCTGTAGCCAGGAACTCTGACCACTAGACCACAGAGGCCGTCATGTCGTTAAGTAAACCATAAATAAATCAGACTGTTTATGACTATGACGTATGTGGGCTGTTTAACGACGCTCTCAGTGTCCAGAAATATAACGTCGGATGGAGGGATGACTGATGAATCGGCAAGTATTTTCGTAGAAGTGATCGTGCCCTAATCGGGGGAATCTTCGGGCACTTGCTGACAGGAACTGATGAAAGCAATAAAACTCTCAGTCGCGATAGCAGGTGCCCTGGCACAAATTCGAACCGAGTACCTCATGTATACAGGTCTAGCAGCTTGATCGGTGTGTGTGCCTACGTGTGTCTCTGTGTTTGAAACTGTGACATCGTGAGGAAGAAGATGTAACCTACTTCACTGTTTCAAAGGAAAAGAAAGAGAACATGAGACAGGCATGAAAGGGAGAGAGAAGTGGAAGGAGATGAAGGATGAACACGCAAAATCTCCGCTGAATTTCAACGGGTTTTGCTCTAGTCCTCTAGAGCCTAGTGGATGTTCATTGCAGATTCACTTTCAGGAACACCAATACAACTGTCAAACTTCGTTACCTGCTATACAGAAGTTTGGCTTATTTCTTTCTTAAATATCACTTTCAACTTCCTTTCTCAGGTCTTCACTTTTTTGTTTTCAGCAATGCCAATTTCCGTAGATCCTCCAGGGGAATGTAAAAATATCCCTTCAAATTTATTTCCTATTTGCTTTTCTTCTTTCCTTTTGAATTCAGTGCAAACACACACACAGATATGGTACAAAATTTATTGCAGTTATAAAGAATAAATTTTAACTGTATGATATACAGTATGTAAAATAGGTCTATTGTAAGAAATTCGAAAGTATATTCGCTTGAGAGGTGGAGTCCACTTGGGTCCACTCGGCACGGTGGTCACTGATTGGCTTATTGTACCTGCCCCGCGTGATTATGATGATGAAGAATTTGGTGGAATGAAGATTGACAGGGAAAACCGAATTACTAGGAGAAAACCCGCCCCAGGGCCACTTTGTCTACCACAAATCCCACTTGATCAGACCCGGGATCGAACCCGGGCCGCCGCTGTGGGAAGCCAGCGATAAAGTATATTTCACTACACCCACAAATTTGACAAATTATTTTCTGTCAAATTTATACAAATTGCGAAACGGAATGGGAATATAGAACACTACTTAAGGCAATAAATTACTTTTCCTTGTTTCACTTTTTTTAACAGGAAGCAGAAGTTCTAGGAAGAAGCTGGCATCTATTTCCTTCAAATGTTTCAATCCATATGGTGACGTTAAGGGGAACTAAAAATTATCAATTATATAATCTAGTGACATAATTATTCTGCATAATTTTCATTGGCTTAGATTCTGATTCAATTAATTTTGCTAGACATAACCTAAAACTTACGACGTACGGATCCTGTATGTTCAAAGCGGGAATTTTGTTTGTGCTGTAAGTTACTGCCCTGCATTGTGGCACTCTCCGTCGTTTTACACGCTCTTTGAATTAAGTGCATAGAATTGATGTCTATCTGTTCGTCTCCATATTTTATTTCCGAAATTACTAGTCACATTTCAACAAATGTGAGAGTCACATCACAGTTTTTTGGGGAGAATTTAATTTTGGCTTGTAGCATAATTTTTACTTTGCATTGAACCGAAAACGAGACGGAATGTAGAATAGAGACCGCAATAATATCCATAATTTATATTCAAAACGTTTATACGATGGATATTGAACGAAATATAAGGAAATTCATTTCAGAATATTATTTGAGAGTTCAGTTGTCAATTGTCAGTTATAAGTCTGACTGTGAAGTGTGCTATACTACCGCGATGGAAAGCGTAATTCAGTGCGACTCTTAAGGCGCGTACACATTACTCGTGCTCGTGCGTCAGAAGCTTACTGCTGCCGGAAAATCAGGATCTGGAGCTGATATCTGTTGTGAAGAAATGCGAAGGCTTTGTATGCAAACCGGTTTGAGCGTCCATTTCGTCAGCTCCAGATCCTGATTTTCCGGCAGCAATAAATTTCTGACGCACGAGAACGAGTAATGTGGACGGGCCTTTAGATTTCCTGTGTTAAAATCCGTTGCCAGGAAACGGATAGTGTAGACTGTAATAGAATGAGGACGCTAGTGTTTGCAGCAGTGAATTGTAAAGTGCGGAGATCAGCAGTAGCGCTGTATTACTTGTAGTTCAGAGTGGTGTGTATAAGGTGTCAATAAATCTAAGCATCCAATCCATACCCCGTCTATAAGTCGCGCACAACGTCTACACGTGACATTTGGTGTCAGAAGTGGGATTAGATTGGTCGATTACTGGATTGTTGATTGCATCGTGTAGGTACACTGCCACACTATGGAGATGGAACCAATAATAGAACGCCTGTTGGCCGCAATAAGCGTGGCCACGAGGAGATGACAGTCGAGGTAGATGCCAACCACAAAAGGACGACATCCAAGATGAAAGCCTAACACGAGGAGAGGGGAGCCGTAATGAGAGCCGATCGAGGAGAGACTAAGACCTATCCGGAGAAGGGGGAGATGAGTCCGAACCGGCGCATCAGGAAGTCTCCAAGCAAAAGGCCTCAGTTAAACCTGTTGGAGCACTGAAGAAGCGGCATAGAGACTGGCGTTTATCCGTAGGGCTCAGTAAAAAGCCGAAGGAACGGACCCAGACAATGGTGGGTCCCGGAGGGAGTTGGCCGCCGCCTGCAGAAGGACGACTCTCCGTGCAGGAGTGGCATGGGACAAGGCCAGAACGATGAAGTATAAGGAACCTGGAAATGACGGATGTTCGGGAGGACTGAGAACCCTAGTGCGTGTGTAGCGGTGAACTGTAAAGTGTGTACACCAGTGATAGCGCTGTAATTGCCTGTAGTCCCGAGCTGTGTGGATAATGTACCAATAAATCCAGTCCAAAACCGTTCTATAAGTCACGCACACCCCAATCGTGACATTATTTTGTTGCCTGAAATATAATATGTCATAATTACTAGTACATATTCATATTTGCAATAAGTTTTCAAGTAGAGAGTGAAGTGTGCGGAATGGTGAAAAATGCGCGATTTTGGAAAGTGCTTTTATTTCACTAACCTCTCCTGAAGAACAGATGTGAAGTACAGAAATTAAGGTAGAGGTTGCAACCATACATTCTTAAAATAAACTTTTGTAAATGCTTGTTCTTTCAAACTTCTACCGTTGACATATATTCCGACAAACCCTTTAGCCTGATCTGTTTAAGAGGTGATATAAATGCCTGAAATTATAGCTAATTTAAAAGATTATTACCAAACCGGTAACAAAACATAACAAGTAAAATCTTGTAATATTTCTTGTACGTATTTTTTTAGCCCCTTCCTTTAACCACCTTCATCACGTATTATTACTGACATCAGCAAAAAGCCTCGAGATCAATCGCGTCCAGACGCCCGTTGGCAAATCCTTCTCCGGCCCCATCCATTAAATGCACTACTACTGTCGTTGTTCACAATTATAATAAACATTTGGGCGGAACCTCTCCCCTTCATTTCAAGCATAACAGTTACTAATGTTAAGGACTGGTTAAGACGTAAAAAATGAGTAACAGAAACTGAACTTAGTTGCTCCACATAAAGAAAA
>NW_019738957.1:779559-948284 GCF_002891405.2 Cryptotermes secundus | reverse complement strand
GGATTGGTAATCGGATTTATTGGTCTCTTAAGGCGCGTCCACATTACTCGTGCTCGTGCGTCAGAAGCTTACTGCTGCCGGAAAATCAGGATCTGGAGCTGATATCTGTTGTGAAGAAATGCGAAGGCTTTGTATGCAAACCTGTTTGAGCGTCCACTTCGTCAGCTCCAGATCCTGATTTTCCGGCAGCAATAAGCTTCTGACGCACGAGAACGAGTAATGTGGATGGGCCTTTAGATTTCCTGTGTTAAAATCCGTTGCCAGGAAACGGATAGTGTAGACTGTAATAGAATGAGGACGCTAGTGTTTGCAGCAGTGAATTGTAAAGTGCGGAGATCAGCAGTAGCGCTGTATTACTTGGAGTTCAGAGTGGTGTGTATAAGGTGTCAATAAATCTAAGCATCCAATCCATACCCCGTCTATAAGTCGCGCACAACGTCTACACGTGACATTTGGTGTCAGAAGTGGGATTAGATTGGTCGATTACTGGATTGTTGATTGCATCGTGTAGGTACACTGCCACACTATGGAGATGGAACCAATAATAGAACGCCTGTTGGCCGCAATAAGCGTGGCCACGAGGAGATGACAGTCGAGGTAGATGCCAACCACAAAAGGACGACATCCAAGATGAAAGCCTAACACGAGGAGAGGGGAGCCGTAATGAGAGCCGATCGAGGAGAGACTAAGACCTATCCGGAGAAGGGGGAGATGAGTCCGAACCGGCGCATCAGGAAGTCTCCAAGCAAAAGGCCTCAGTTAAACCTGTTGGAGCACTGAAGAAGCGGCATAGAGACTGGCGTTTATCCGTAGGGCTCAGTAAAAAGCCGAAGGAACGGACCCAGACAATGGTGGGTCCCGGAAGAAGTTGGCCGTCGCCTGCAGAGGGACGACTCTCCGTGCAGGAGTGGCATGGGACAAGGCCAGAACGATGAAGTATAAGGAACCTGGAAATGACGGATGTTCGGGAGAACTGAGAACCCTAGTGCGTGTGTAGCGGTGAACTGTAAAGTGTGTACACCAGTGATAGCGCTGTAATTGCCTGTAGTCCCGAGCTGTGTGGATAATGTACCAATAAATCCAGTCCAAAACCGTTCTATAAGTCACGCACACCCTAATCGTGACATTATTTTGTTGCCTGAAATATAATATGTCATAATTACTAGTACATATTCATATTTGCAATAAGTTTTCAAGTAGAGAGTGAAGTGTGCGGAATGGTGAAAAATGCGCGATTTTGGAAAGTGCTTTTATTTCACTAACCTCTCCTGAAGAACAGATGTGAAGTACAGAAATTAAGGTAGAGGTTGCAACCATACATTCTTAAAATAAACTTTTGTAAATGCTTGTTCTTTCAAACTTCTACCGTTGACATATATTCCGACAAACCCTTTAGCCTGATCTGTTTAAGAGGTGATATAAATGCCTGAAATTATAGCTAATTTAAAAGATTATTACCAAACCGGTAACAAAACATAACAAGTAAAATCTTGTAATATTTCTTGTACGTATTTTTTTAGCCCCTTCCTTTAACCACCTTCATCACGTATTATTACTGACATCAGCAAAAAGCCTCGAGATCAATCGCGTCCAGACGCCCGTTGGCAAATCCTTCTCCGGCCCCATCCATTAAATGCACTACTACTGTCGTTGTTCACAATTATAATAAACATCTGGGCGGAACCTCTCCCCTTCATTTCAAGCATAACAGTTACTAATGTTAAGGACTGGTTAAGACGTAAAAAATGAGTAACAGAAACTGAACTTAGTTGCTCCACATAAAGAAAAACTGCACACCCCCTCTTTTATGTGGTTTTGTCACAAATGACGTGACAGGTCTGTCGAGGCGCCAGTGTTGTCCCCTATGGCTTCATTCCATAATCACTGTTTTTAAATCATCTCCCACCCCAGTTTCCTTCCTCGTTACCCAACCCCTGCTATATTTCCTACTCATTTCCTTCCTCCCCCGTTCCAGCCCTCCCCATAATTTCTCATTCTCCAAGCCTCTTCGTCTTTTTTTTTTACTCGAAAAAGCTTTAGGCAGAAGTTTCAGAAATATAACTCGCAGTTCGGATCAGTACTTTTTATAGACAAGACGGGAGTAAACACACGGCGTGTAGTTAGCTGGCTCCCTTAATAATTCCATCTGACTTGCCTTGCATGAGTTGTAGTACTTTCCATTTCAGATTGCGTGCTAATGCATGGTTTTATTCGTACAGTCTGTCTCTATTATTTCTTGTCATACTTTGATGCTGTAAACTAAGATTCATTATCAAATCACCTACTCGTTCATGGAACTGAGCCCCTGTTGAGAAGCCGCCAATTATGCAGCTACTCCCAAAATTTTATGGAACCCAAAGTTTCATTTCCGTGTTAATAAGATCCCTCCACTGACATCTATCCTGAGACAGATCAATCCAATCCATACCATCCCATCCTATCGCGCTAAGATTCATTTTAATACTGTTCACCCACTTACGTCTTGGTCTTCCCAGTGGGCTCTTTCCTTATGACTGCGAAAATATTCATATATTTCCCAAAGTGAATTTTTCAGAAATTCTTTACAAGCTTCATGTATTACAATTCTTATGAAAGCATAAACTGTACAGGCAGCAATGAGTGATGGATGGAGCGTGGGCTTCTGCTCCAGAAGCAGTCTGTTTGGCTTCGTTGACTGGATTCCTTCTTGCGACGCTGGCAAGCCCTACACTATCGGTGTTCAAGAATTTCCCCTCCTCTTACGGAATCTGAAGTTTCATTTCTAATTTCACAGAGCTCAGCAGTGGTCCCAGCCAAATGAATCTACTTCATTTTTTCAAAATAAATTTCTTCAAAATGCTTTTATTAGTATCCCCCATATACATCATACTCTTCCGAACCTCTCTTCTGTTCACCTTTCCGACTCAGATTTGTGTGTATTTCTCATCTCCTTCTTGTGTCCTGCTACATGTCCCGTCCATCTCATTCTCTTTGGTTTCGTCATTCGAACAATCACTGAAGGCAGTGAATTCAGAATTACGTTAGTGATGTTATCTCCGATATCAGTAACATTACATTCGTATCAAGTTTAATTAAATAGATCAATTGTTTAAAAATGATTAGTGGGAAACTTACACACACGAGCCCAAATGAGAAAGCATATCCGCACATTATAAAATGTGGGCTGAACTCCAGTGGTTAGTTAGTTATGGCGATCAAACCGAAAACTATATATGGATTGATTTCACGTAGTCCATCTTGTTACCTTGCATTTTACATAAGAATAAGGTTACGTGTATTAATAATTATAGACGGGGTTTTGGATTGGATGTTTGGATTTATTGACACCTTATAAACTCAACTATTGCCTGTACAACGTAACCAAATGGGAAAAGTGTTGATTTTGCCTACCCAAAATACGTGTATAAAAATAATCCACACATTTCAAAATTTTCATAGAATTCCATTTCAAAATTCTATGTCCGATAAGGAAACTACATTTTTATCCCGTGAGATCTGACAAGCAAGAAAGTAATTAGTGTAACCCGAAACAGAATTCACATAAATTTTAAGGTATGGCATAAGTTAAATTTCAAAATAAGCGAATTCATACTGACAGTAAAATTTTAAACCTGACATTATATTTCTTTATGTTTCCCCCATTTCCTTTTACACTGAATTAATTAACCTTTTATTTATTTTTTATTGCTAGTGGGGTAGGACTAAGTCCCTTGTACTGCGGCCACTTCTGGCCTATTATACCAGCCCCAGTTGATAGGTGAGGGTGATTGTGGAGCAACTGGTGGAATGAAGATTTGCAGGGGAAACCGAAGTACTCGGAGAAAACCTGCCCCAGCGCCACTTTGTCCACCACAAATCTCACTTGACCAGACCCGGGATCGAACCCGGGCCGCCACGGTTGGAAGCCAGTGATTAACCGCTTGAGCTATGGCGCGGCCTATTAAATCACATTACTTTCACTACAACGAAATTCCCTGTAAGGCTGCGGTAATGTGTGGCCTGTTCAGGCCTGTCACACATTTCAGATCCCTTGATACATGGAAATGAAGATGTGTTAATTAGAGTCAGTGAGCAGAGGAATATCCTACATGAAATAAGAAAACGGAAGGCTAATTGGATTGGTCATGTTTTACGCAGAAACTGCCTTCTAAAAGAAGCTATCGAAGGAAAGATAGATGGGCGGATAGAAGTGACAAGAAGACGAGGAAGAAGACGTAAGAAGATGCTGGATGACCTTGGGGACAGAAGAGGATACTGTCATTTGAAGGAGAAAGCTCTAGATCGCATTAAGTGGAGGAATTGTTTTGAAAGAGACTGTGGACCTGTCGTCTTGACAGATTACTGATGATGATGATGATACATGGGAATCGAGCAGCGGTACATCAGTGACAGACCGGGGAAAACTGAGTAATGTAAGACAGCCTTACGCTTTTTTTTAACTTCTGTAAGCTAAAATACCTTGTTTTTTGTATTCTATAGTAACCTTGTAGTTCTCTCGCTAACACTGCCGGAAAATTATACAAATATGCCGGGCAGTCACCCTCCCCCACCATAGATCCCATATGAACTGCAGCGGATTTGAAGTCGTGTCTGTGCCTTCAGAACACAGTGATGAGTGGAGGTCAAGTTCCATGCTTTCCAATCTCGGCACGAGATTGAAGTAAATGGTCAGATTTACGCAGATGCATCCTTAACCCTGGAGGAAGCGTTCCCGCTACCCATTGTTTGTTAGTCCGAGTGGACCCCAGAACGATTCTGAAGACGGCGTAGAAGAGACAGATCAGAGCCTTAGCAGGTTTCGACCTTCTGCCACCCAGTCTTTGGCCAGTCACTTTACTGATTTAGCTATTCCGACTAAGAGGAGATAGTTTACGAGTAAATACGAGTATTATCAAGATTCCCGTAATGTCTGAGCATTTTAGCTCGTTTGTCGCACAGTCCAATTTAATTCTAAAAAATGAACGTTGCTTATTATGACGGCATAACCAACTTGTAAGATACAATTCATAGAGGGTTTCTGTAAATAATTCGAGTGAGAAGTCTTGTGATAATATCGTAAGGATGTGAGTTCCTCGCGCGAAGTGAACTCATACACGTGACGTCACACAGAATTACGGAAATAGAATCCCCGGAATTTATTGACACATTTGTTTCCCTAAAATCGCGGTAACTTAGTCTGTATTTTTTGGTTATTAAAGAAAGTAAGAAGAAATAAGCGGACAAAGAAAAGGAAGAAAACCTGTGGGAGTATTACTAAAAAAAAAATTGAAAACGATCGGTTCCAGTTTTCTAAATATTGCCTTAAGTCTATTTTATTAATTTTTGGAGCATGATAGAAATGTGACTGTAAATGGGACAGGAATTGGATGGGTGAGCCTAATAAATCAGAAGTAGCACTGCAATCGGTCTCTCTAACCAGGATCGCGCAATATGCGAGATTGATATAGCGGCAGGCACCTTCCTTTGCTTGGAATGGGGCCTATCAACTGGCTTCACAAGGCGATTTGTCATTGCTGGGAATAAGGAAAACAAACGGGGATCTTCTTCAGCTCACCTGTAAAAGAGGATTGACCAACGACAGGATCAGACGTGACCAGTGCTGGCCTCTGTACAAACACTGCTACGAATAAGGTAAGGGTTGGATAGTGTAATCTAAAATGACGTAAACTGAGTCCTAAATTCATAACCGTTCTTCGTGACATTGCCCATGTCAAGGTACTTCATGTTTATTTATTCCTGGCGTAAGGATTTATTAACTGTCCCATTAAGTTTCAGTATAAATATATTTCAGGGCTTCTCATATTACAAAGTCAGAAATTTTTTCTCTCGTACAGTATTCCTTAAACGTCTAAAACATCTAAAAATGTTTAAAATATAAGTTGCCATCCTTACGTGCAGTTCTTGTAGGATGAAACATCAAGTAAAGTCAAACAAAATTAAATGCATCAGAGTGACATTCTCACTGCAAAGAACGAGATAACTGTCTCCTGGGAGGTACGTTTCTACCCTGAAGATGGAGGCAGCAGACCGTAACCAGAGCCTTACTGAATGTGGCGTGAAAGAAATGAAAACATCTTCCTTACTTGAAATCGAAACCGGCCATCTAGTCAAAATTACTTAGACATTTGAAATAATTATTTTTTTCTGAAGAAGTGGTTCTGTTCCATAGCTGGAAGACTGCATACACACATAATTATGAGAGAATAACTTTTGTAATGTACTCTCGTTCCGAAAAATATTGAGCTCTTTAGTTTTCATCGACCAATCTGAGGAGAATATTTGGATTCAAAGATGACCAAGTGCCAGAAGGACGCAGAAAATTTAAAAAATGAAATTCAAAAATTTCTTTGTTTGTTTGATATGTTGAAGATGACCGAAACAATGGAATGAGCAAGATATATAGCAAAAAAAAAAAAGTAAAGCTATTCCTGTAACAGACCGTGAAGGCCCATAGGATCGTGAGACGTCGAGGCTCACACATTTTCTCTGGACAATCCGCTCAAAGATGGCGGTAAGGTTGTCAGCATCACGCTCCGATCGGTACCAGGAAAATTATTTAATAAATTCCTGGTAATCATTTCTGTTAGAGGCTGAGCCGACCCCTGGCCCATAGTGTGGCTGGAAGGATTAGGTAAACTGAAAAAAAAATCAATGACCTCATCGGGAGTTGAACCCACGACCTTCCGGCTTGTAGCATAGTGCCTCAACCAACTACGCTACCGCGTGCCTCAAGATATATAGCACAATTGAGAGAAATGAAAATTATGTAGGATCTACTCTGTTTTCATCTGAAATCCTTAATGTATAAGACCATTGGGGAAATCTATGCGTGGACAGGAGAATCATACTGAAACGGATCTCAGAGTAGTAGTGTGTGAAGGCCTGTGCCTGACCTAGCGGTCTCAGGATAAAGTACAATAACAGGTTTTTATGACCATGGTAACCACCCCATGCATATTTGGTCTATGAGCTGCAGGCTATTCATCACTGACAAGGCCAACTGTCCAGAGAAAATTTGCGAAACACAAATTTCCTCGTTGAAATCCAACGGGCCTTGTAACAAAATCCTCATGTCAAAGCCGCCGTGTCGTCTGAAATTTAAGACCATGGACTATAAGTGTGAAAAATTTACGTATATAGAATTAAAGTAATGAAAAGTACATCAGCCACAACTCACTTTGATGTACCATTGCCGTCGAATCATCAGTGTACAAATATATTTTTTATAGATTTATGAAAGTAAGAGACAATGAGACAAGAGCAGCAAGTGCTGCTGCCAGTCTCATTGCGTTGTTTATATAAAGCGAGGGTATAATAGACAGGTCATGTTTATACGCTCATCCACAGTTTCATCACCAAAGTTTCTAAGTAATTTTTAATGAAGAGCCGGTTTAGCTTGGGTAATAAAGAGACTGGCCAGGAATTGGACACGGAATTTCGATTCGGTATGGACAGCCATTTTTGTGTACGAGTATGTCGTTAATTCTCTGGCTTTGAGGCCCACACAATGTTCTGTTCAGTAGGAAACTAGGATATTATAACGGATTTGATGAAATCGTTGCCAGGCAACAGCTTTGTAAACATGAATACAGGAAATAATAGAAGGGAAACTGTGCTTTCTATGCGGTCCGCGTCGAGCAAAAGTACTGAGATATAGGAACTTTGTTGCCAGCAACGCAGCAGTACACCCATGGGGAGGCGGGGTCGAATACCCCCACCGTAACCCTGCGAGTCGTAGGAAGCGCCGAAAAGGGAAGTCTCAAAACTGAGAGAGTAAAACGTGGTTGCGAGTCCCAAGGGACTCGGACCCGAGAAAGACTGCGCTGGCAAGGGCCAGCAGCATACTCTAAAGTCAGACCCGTCCTCTCGTCAGAGAGGGTGCCCCAAAGAAACAAGACGGTAACTGTCAAACAGTAATAAATATCTGGTCATGAGCTCCAGATGACGCTCGGAACCAAGACTTACTGACCGTCAGTCGCAATGTGACTTTGACTTTGAACGCAGCAGTAAGCATACATCCACAACAAAGCAAGACGGCGTTTTCCGTGGAGTCCGTGCAAAGGAGTTATTTTAAAAACAAATGGTCCTACGATTCTGTTCTAAGTTCTCGGTAGAAGGTAGCCACGGAAAGACTTAAAGTGTGATTAGAAGGCTTCATTCATGTGTAATACTTGAAGTGTGTATTCAGTGAGACTGTTATAGTTCCTGCATTTTAGTAGTGGTACCAGGAGAGGACCTGTGTGTGTGTAAATCAGCGATAGCGCTGCACTAATTGTAATTAAGAAAGCACTTGTAACCAAGGTGACAATAAATTCCACACCTTAACCCTATTCATTTAGTATATGCTCCCATCTATGCCTAGGTTTTCAAAGTTGTCTCTTTCCCTCACGTTTCCTGACTAAAACTCGACACGCATTTCTTTTTTCTCTTATGAGTGTTAAATGCCCTGGCCATATCATCCTCCTTCATTTGATCATGCTAGCAAAATTTGAAGAGAAGTACAAATCACGAAGCTCCTCATGAGAGTTTCTTCGGTCTCCTGTTGCTTCCTCCCTCTTACATCCAAATATTCTCCTCAGCACCTGGCTCTCAAATACCATCAGTGTATGCTCTTCGCTTAAGGTTAGAGACGATATTCCATACCTATATATGACAAGCAGAATTAGAGTTTTAGATTTTTATTCTTTATATTTTTATGTAGTATGTAGCATGACCTGAATAGTAACAAGCATTCCCAGAACTTAGGCTGCTTTCAATTTCTTAATTTTAATGTTTAAAATTTTAGATAGTTAAACGGAAGACAAGAAGTTCTAAGCACTGAGGTAGAAAGTGTTTATCGAATTTAAGTTGCTCCTAATTCCTTCATGAATGTAATTTTGTTTTGTTAGTGCTTTTTCCAAATACTAATAATTTTACGCGTTCTAGATGTTTTACTAGCTTCCTTCATATTAAGATTTTGTTCTGAATTTCTATTAACCTTCATCGTGAGTCGAATTAACATCTTACGTAATATGCTTCTGCGTATTAACGCTTTACCTTCATTATCTCTGCCTTTTTCACTTCGGTTTTACTAGATCTTAGACATTCGGTAGGACTCCTTGGGCTGGTGATCAGCTCGTCGCAAGGTCTCTACCTGTACACAAACATCCATGCCTTTAGTGGGATTCGAACCCACGATCCCTACTTCCGAGCGAGCAAAGACAGTGCATACCTTAGACCGCTCGGCTACCGTGACCGGCTCAGAAACTTTATACCGAGATAAAATACTGTGTGGGGTGGTGGAAAGCGTTGCAAATGCCTGAGTTTCGGGGGCCAAGTCATGAGGTTACCGTCAGTTTTTCCGAGAAGGATACATCCACATCCTATAATTCTTATCGTCAGTCTAGTCTTCACGATTATATTGTAAAGAACTGGTAGACCAGCACCCCTAAGTGTGCTTTCAACTGTGCAACAAAACAGTTCTTAAGCGGTAGTTACCTTCACCATGTTCGTCTGTCACTTCATATAATTGAATGAAATCATTTGTGGACATGTTTCCATAAATATTGAATAAATGAATTCATTTCGTGAGCGTTTAAATAACGTATTTTCTCGTTAACACGTGCAAAAGAAAACAAAGTTTTCGGTATGTGTAACAAATTTTTCCCAAAACGAAAACACGCGAAGCCGTTTGTTCGTCCTTGCACAACGCTGTTTTACTGTAGCAGCCAAGTGACTGAGAGTTTTATTTATTCCGACATCTTACTTTACGTTATAATATCCAAGTGAACAATTCCCTTCCTATACGAAGAGCACTTCTTCGTCTTCTTTGCAACTTTGTTGTTGCTTCGTTTTTTGCCGTCCATTTTCCATTGATTAGCGCTGTGTGTTATAATTATTCATTGATTCAGTTTCACTTGACGAACGACTTTCAAAGAACAATCTTCTTTCGTGAAACGAGGGGTTAATGTAGATAAGAAAGTTGTTCGCACAAACGTTTCAGCTACTAATGATATTTATGTTTTATATTCTTTCTAGATAATAACTACAAAATATCAAAACATACTTTGCGAATATACGAACTGTATTAATCTAAGAAGCATGAACAATGAAGTGATTCCTCTGTTATCATTGCACCGCACTTAGAGCAAAACGGATTCATCATACACACCTGTTAACCGAAGGCATACGTTAATTATATATTGATCATGGCAGAACTAACTGCTTGCCCACGTCCCTAAGAGAAGCAGTAACAATACAACAGTGTATAATGGTTCCTCCCGTTGGAGAAACTTGATTAAAATAAAAAATAAAAAGGAACTTGAGGTCATCCTACTTAAGAAGTAGTATGCTTACTTGATATACAACTCCTGCCATCGTATGGCGGAATGCTGCAACGTTCGATCCTTGGCAATGTTGTCGATAGACGAAAGTCATGGAAATACACAGCATGCAGTTAGCGCAGAAAAACGCCGAGAGTTTCAGACTTGATGTATAGCATTGGGTTATTTAAAAAAAAATGTTCAAATTGACGATCATCATTGTGGATATACCATTCACATCTGTCACAGACACTCTGGTTAAAGTCAGCACAGCTAACTTATGAGCTAACAACCTCACAAACCTGAGGTGTTTGGAAAAAACAATGTTACCATGGTGATTCACAACCTGACTTAACACTGTGGTGCTACTTTTGCGCCATCCATATGTATACCACTGTACTACTATTAGGCAAAAAAAGGAAGTCTGGCTGGCGCATCTAATTCCAGGCACCTTTAAAACACTATGCTATGTGAGCATGTGACTCAAACTATGGTGTCACTCTCACAGCATTATTCTTTGATTTTTCATAGTTTTCTTCGGTTACTCCATGTGAATGGCAGGATTCATGAAACTTTTCTGAACTATTCTTTCCAATTCCTCATTCTTAATAAGCAACCTTCGACTTAATTCTGTTCCACATAACTTGTAGATTAATAACCTATGGGAAAATGCCTGTATAAATTTATTGTGATTTTGAAATTTTGTTGTACTTAGGAGTGNCATCTGTCACAGACACTCTGGTTAAAGTCAGCACAGCTAACTTATGAGCTAACAACCTCACAAACCTGAGGTGCTTGGAAAAAACAATGTTACCATGGTGATTCACAACCTGACTTAACACTGTGGTGCTACTTTTGCGCCATCCATTATGTATACCACTGTACTACTAGGCAAAAAAAGGAAGTCTGGCTGGCGCATCTAATTCCAGGCACCTTTAAAACACTATGCTATGTGAGCATGTGACTCAAAGTATGGTGTCACTCTCACAGCATTATTCTTTGATTTTTCATAGTTTTCTTCGGTTACTCCATGTGAATGGCAGGATTCATGAAACTTTTCTGAACTATTCTTTCCAATTCCTCATTCTTAATAAGCAACCTTCGACTTAATTCTGTTCCACATAACTTGTAGATTAATAACCTATGGGAAAATGCCTATATAAATATATTTTAATTTTGAAATTTCATTGTACTTAGGAGTAGAAAACTGCTTTTCAGAGGTAGGCAGACGGTCAACCATTAGGTGAAAGACCTGGGACTAATGAACACATATTCTATTCCACATAACTTTCAGATTAATAACCTATGGGAAAATGCCTGTATAAATTTATTGTGATTTTGAAATTTTGTTGTACTTAGGAGTAGAAAACTGCTTTTCAGAAGTAGGCAGACGGTCAACCATTAGGTGAAAGACCTGGAACTGATGAACACATATTCTAAGGGTAATGCAACTCCATGGTATAGTGCACCTACTTTCTTCCTATTAGGCCTCACTATTGGAACCTGTTTTGGACACAGGAAATAGGATCTTCAAATAAAGCCATCACGCAGCATCTACTTTCTGTGTTTTAATCAGTAATGAGGATAATTGGAATAATAAAAGACATAAAGCCATCAGGGATTTCAGGAACAAAAAGAGGTAATATCTGAAAGACAGAACTGATGAGCTTACAATAAACAGTAGGAACAAGAACATTAGAGAGCTGTATAGAGAAATAAATGAATTTAAGAGGGGTTACCAGCCTAGACATAACTTAGTGAAGGATGAGAATGGTGATCTGCTTGCAGATTCCCACAACATTTTGGGTAGGTGGAGGACCTACTCTCAGTTACTGCATGTACATAGGACCAGTGATGTTAGGCAGATAGAAGTACATACAGCTGAGCCATTACTATCTGATGCCCTTTTGAGGTTGAAAGTGCTATTGCAGAGTTTAAAAGGTATAAATCATCAGGTAGTGATCAAATTCTGGCAGAACTGATTCAAGAAAGAAGTGAAACATTATGGTCTGACATCCATAAACTCATTAATTCTCTTTCGAATAAGAAAAAATTGCCTGATCAATCAATCAACTGCTATCAACTTCATGCAAAATTTTATCCAGTATCCTTCTCTCAAGGTTAAGTCCATGTATAAATGAAATTATTAAGGATCATCAGTGTGGGTTTTGATGTACTAGATAGACTACTGATCAGATGTTTTGCTTTCGGCAGATATTGCAGAAAGAAATTGGAGTACAATGAGACAGTACTTCAAGAAAGCGTGTGATTCAGTTAGGAGGGGAGTATTATACAATATTCTGATAGAGTTTGGGGTACCCATGAAACTAGTTAGGTTGATTAAAATGTGTTTAAACGAAACGCATAGTAAAGTCTGTATAGGTAAATATTTATCTGATAATTTTCCTATTCAGAATGATCTAAAACAAGGTGGGACTGAAATCAAATGGGACACATCAACTGCTCAGCTGCTGGTCTATACTGATGATGTGAATATACTGGGAGATAACATAAATACTATAAAGAAAAGCAGAGCTCTTTGCAAACATGAGAACCTTCGTGATGAGCTGGAATATCTGGGGAACACAGTCAGGCAGAACAGCTGCAGCAACCAATGGGAACTAGCTCTGTCAACTGGGACCATATGAGTAGGCCTAATATCTGAGGATGGGAGCAGAGTCCAGTCTCCAAAACATTTTATATAATTATAACCAGGCAGTAATAATGTCAAAAAAAAGCCAATAATTGTATTAATATACCACCATCATGAACTTATTGCTAATAATGTCTTTGCCTTCACTTTCAACGCCAATTCTAAGTTTATTTCTATTTTTACTTTTTTTTTTTATTATTTAGACTTCTTCGTGAGTATTTTCAGTAAGAAAAATTAGTTTGTATACTGTAGAAGCAGACACAACATTGAAAGGCAAAGCATTGCTATTATGCACTCACCACAAGAATCTGTTCCTTGCTCCATTTCAAAACATTACTTTAGTTTGCACATTTTCTTCATTTACAATTTATATAACTGAGTAGCTGCACAAAATATTTCATCTTTGCATACTTGTTTATAAAAAAACTATGACATCACACAATCACATACACACAAAACTATTATTTTCTTGTAATATGTAGGGTGGTACATGTGATGAAAATAACAGGTTGTAGATCAGAAGACTGGATTTATTAGGACTTCGGCTATAAGTTCTCTTAATTACCTTTAATACAGCGCTATTGCTGATCTACACACTTTCCAGACCACTGTTGCACTGGGATTCTGTTTTCACTAGTCGTATCCTAGCAACGGATCTCAGCACAGAAATTATCACTTGAAATCACTATTAAGTCTTCTTGCTCTTTCGTCTTCAATCACTCTGGAACCTAGGAACTCAAACTTCTTCTGGACTCACTCATCCAGCTTATGACTGATGTGTAATTGCCCTGAACAAATTCTGTCACCCCCTTTCCTATAAGCACTCTGCACAGACCCCATATCTACTGTTGAAGACATCACCGCTTTCGTAGCACAGTCCGATATGTGGAAATGTGTTTACCAAGCCATCGCTTAGAAACAGATTGCATAACCCCATTATTCTACTGTTGTTTGACGCAGACTGCATAGAAAACATAGCCTCATCTATGGTTATGTAACCTAGCAACGGACTGTTTATCGAGAATCAGTCTTCATGAGAACTTTTGTACCAACACGTTGTCTATGAATGGGTGTTACATGTAACAATATCATAATATTTTTGACACGAAACACAACATCTTCCTCTGTTTTAAAACACCTTCATTCCTCCTTCACCTCTTAAAGCTAACAAGAGCTTCATCTTTTTACCGCTCGACTATTATAAGTAGGTAATTACATCACCATTACTGAGATGTGCTTGAAATGTAGCATACATGTGGAACTAAACTTATACAAGACCCAAGAATCTTATGCTCTAAAGAATAACTTTAAAAGTATAGTTATTTTGAAGTGCTGTTTTAATTTATTTGTAACATTATTTCATGCCCCCTTGTTGGTGTCTCCACCTTATCGTGGTGAGGGGGTTTGAGTATGCCAAGGATCCTGAGAGCTATGCCAGCAGTAGTGTAGCTACTGGCAGGGCCTCCCTTGCTGGATAGGTCAAAGGGTAGGCATCAGACGAAGAGAGACACGAAAAACCAAAAACTGATGCCGGAAACAGCGTCATAAGCAGCGACTTGAAGTACAGAGCAAATGATGCTTGAGATGGTTCAAGTTCGTATAGCAACAGGCGTGACCACAGTGGTTTGAACTGCTGTTGTACTGCAATGTGGAAAGCAAATGGAAAAACTACCACATTATCACTTTTCCAAAAACAGAGATACCATGTATGTGACCAGAAGACGAGGAAAAAGATGTAAGAAGATGCTGGATGACCTTGGGGTCAGAAGAGGATATTTTTATTTGAAGGAGAAAGCTCTAGAGTGCTTTAAGTGGAGGAACTGCCTTGGAAGAGGCTGTGGACCTGTCGTATGACAGATTACTGATGAATGAATGAATGAATGAATTATTTCATAATATCGAAAGAAAACCATATTAAATTCATGAAAATCAGGAAGTAAAGTACAGTCATATTTCACATACAAAAAGATACTCTTATTTGACTTTATGCATCACACTAACATTTATGATGGGTTGTTGCACATTAACTACTGAGCAAAAGGATAATAAAATTAATGGGCTGGTTTTTTCTTGAAAGAGCCAGTAACATAACCAGCCATCACTATTTAGCAACCAGTACTCATTTCAGTGATACCTTGTAATATCATGTAAAGACATAAAAGTAGAGAGTTCCTTGACCATCTCACTAACTTTCCAAGAAGGTCATGCACCATGTTGGTGAGTAGGTATATTTGTAATGCATGTGTGATGCAACAGTTCAGGGAGTTATTTAGAGTTCAACATAGAAGACTTGAATATGAAGCTTGTAGTAACATATCTGTGTGAGGTTGGCAGACTGTCAGAAAGCAAAATAAGAAGAAAAAAACGTAATATATAGTGAACCCAAGCAAATTAAAGGCCCATTCGCAGGTGGTATAAAGTCACAACATTTGCTATCAAGAATCGAATGTCATAACATACATCATTATGAAAACTTACAGTAATAAAGTCATGACACTTAGATTAAGGTCACAAAATCAGTTTGGGTTTGATTTCTGGTGACATTTGTTATGACTTTGCCACCTGCAATAAATTTTGCTCTCATGACTACAAGTGTTATTTTAGGTATCATGTAAAAATGAGGTTTAAATTGTTTCATTGTTTCATGAATACATATTGGTGTGATTTGTTTTGCCATATCAGTTTGTGAATGTGTGACAAACAAAATGAGATGGACCAGTGTTGCCCGTGTAATATAGGCGCAGGAACTATGGATGGTACAGATTCTCTCCATGTAAATTACAATGAATTATTCTCATTATGAATGTGGTAACTTAATTTCATTAGATCAGAAAGTTAAATAGTTACAGGTTCATGTGCAGTTTATGTGCTACTACCATGAATATATTTTACAGTTAAGCTGTCAAGTATAATGGCTGTTTCATAGCCATTTCTTGTATACATAATGTCAAGACGTTGTGTGTATTATGATCATAGTGTTTAGAACAGCCTGTGACATAATGCACATACATCAAGTATTAATGACTTTAAACTGCTTTACATGTTGGTCTGTTACTTTGTTTCGATATAAGTTCAGGCATTTATTCTCTCATGTAAGCACATGCAGTGAATTAAAACCAGAATATGGGTGGGATCTGAGTGTGCAGCAAATATTGGACAGCACTTTTACTGCTTCTGACTACCAGTCAGTTGCAAGTAGAAGAGGTTAGGCAAGTGTAAGAAGTCCTTTATCTCATCAGTTCATACAATGTTAATGACAATGAGAATATTGAAGTTTTATTCATTATGTTCATATCCCCCAAATAACCACTTCAAAGAAGAAGACATATTACCAGACTCAATTATTATTCATACCTTAGTTCCACATTGTATTATATACATAACTGGAAGTTTGTAAAACTTATTTTCATCCATTTCCAGATACTACAAGTATCCCATAGAATGAAATTTGTTAGGAATTTTACACATTCTCCTAATATCAATGTTACATTGTATCCAGACTGGGGTTTCCAGAGGTTTTCCTCAGTCCTTC
Organism: Cryptotermes secundus; assembly: GCF_002891405.2. NCBI lineage: Eukaryota > Metazoa > Arthropoda > Insecta > Blattodea > Kalotermitidae > Cryptotermes > Cryptotermes secundus. The sequence continues at coordinate 931,798 of NW_019738957.1, read as the reverse complement.
CAGGCAAAAGCTAGGAGAGTTATTTAATTCAGCATATGCTCCTTCCACGCTGTTTTTATAATTGGTCATTCATAAACAATCCTAAAGCTTCACACTGCATAATTCAGAAGGAAAGAAAAATTGGTGATTAAATAAACTGAGAGGGGGCACAACATTCATATTGAGTTTAATTAAAACTGAGGAGTTGCTTCAAAAGTTGTCACATAAAAAGGGGTTGCATACAGGCATACAGATATGGTAACACAATATACCACATGAATAGTACAAGCGTTGCAAGTGTCTCTAAGTAAAATAATGTTTCTACTTTGTAAAAAGTTATGCAACCACCCAAGTAAATATAATTCAAGAGTCTGTGACAATGGTATATCAATAAAAATAAAGTGTTTCTGGACATGATCCGTCATCCTGTTTTAATTTAAAACACAACACTTTCGAGATTGGATTCTGTCTCTGCCTTCAGGTGGAACCTACTTAGTTGGGCCCAATCGACACAGCTAGTCCCTATATCCGTTTTGTTTTAAATAAAAACAAGACGATGGATAATGTTCAGAAACACAATATTTGAACCACTCAAATACCATATACCCATCAGTCATTAAGAAGAAACCTGTCATGCAGAACTTGACATCACGGCATAGGCAGAGATATAGGTGCAGGCACAGGTACAGGCACAGGAACACCCATTCCATCCAACACTTTACCTATACACTTGAGCAGGTACTTCATGTCATTCGGGTACAGGTTGCCAATGTTACCAATTCTGAAGCAGTTGGCATTTGAGAGTTTGCCAGGATATATTAACTGACCTGAAAACAACAGCTTTCAATTGTACATCCTTCCCACATCATACATTAAATTTTAACAGAACAAAATAAAAATATAAATTTCAAATAATTCAATTTTTTAGAAGCAAAAAATAATTATGTGAAGAAACAAACAAGACAAAGAAAGACTGAAAAGAAGGGAGAAAGGAAACAATCTAAGGAAGGGTATATGGGGAAATATGCTAATTACAATGCTTCTACTGCAGAGAGAGTGGAGGCACCTCAAATTCTGCAAAGAGACACTCCAAAGGACTGGTACAGAGCTGCACTCATACGATACTCTACAGAGGAGCTGATGGCTGTAAATTTCTGATCTTCAAATGTCAATGAATGAGAGCGTCCAAGTCAGCATATCTCATGATCCAATTCAGGATCCTTGCTGGTGAGAGAGGGGTTGATAATCGTTTACAGTGCCTGTAGACACAGATGCAGCTACACCTATATCAGTACAAGGATCAGATGATGAAAATGGGGAAGATGTGGCAGGCAAAGAGGGCCAATGAGGAAGAAGAAATACATGATTACAGAGAAGTATGGATGGCAAAAGAAAGAATTGACGGATAGAAGTACCTGAGAACCCTGTTTGCACCTCTGCATCAGGATGAGGACCAACCTACCTCAGTGGGATCCCCAGTAGCAGTAACAGTCCATCTGCACACAAATAGTAACTTAGTTCTGCGTAAGAGGTATTGGCTAAAGCTGCTACTATGAGTCTTTACTAAAATTAATTCACCAATTACAATTTACTTACTTACTCATGGAGCTGAGCCATTCTAGAGGAGCTGCCAATTCTGCAGCTACTCAAAAATTTCCCAGCATTTTATGGAACTCGAAAGTTCATTACCGTGTTCACAAGAGCCCTCCACTGGTTCCTATCCCAAGCCAGATCAATCCAATCAATACCATCCCATCCTATCTCTCTAAGATCCATTTTAATATTGTCCACCCACCTATGTCTTGGTCTTCCCAGTGCATCAATTATTAAATTACTTTTGAACACAGACCACCATAATATATAAGTTCAACTATATTTTCAGATAACCTGGACCCAAATACTCTTTATTTACTTGTTACTAACTGATTAAAGGGACCAGAAGATCCACATATTCCACAATATTTACTCACTTGATTTTGAAGCTCTAAGATAATGATGGTCAACCTTTATCCCTCATTTTTTCATTGTGAGACCAATCTTACAGCTCAGTTACAACTGTTATTATGTGGCAACATTGTTGTCCACTCCACTATGATGAATCAAGTGATAATAAAAATGCCTAGTATAAAGGGGTGAGGTGTAACCTATATATGAGTGTACTCAAAATTTGAATTACTGATTTAAAGTATATGCAGTTTACATTGAGGCGTGGATGTCATCATAGCCAGTGAGAATGTTGGCTGCAGCATGAGTGTGTTTAGCAGAACTAACATTGATAATTTATTACAAACTTTTAGTCTTCTTTCCTTCTCTTACCACATGGTAAATTAAGCAATGCTTTGTTACTGAAAAGTTGTGAAACTTTAGAACATACTTGGTAGCAAATACAGTTGTCCCAACAGATGGTTTTAACCCACCAAATTCAGCTGATGCAAGTGTATTTCAATGCATTTTTTAATTAATTTGCTTAGTTGGGGGTGGAGTCCAACTGGGTCCACTCGGCATGGTAGCCACTGATTGGCCTATTGTAGCCTGCCCCGGGTGATTATGATAATGGGGAATTTGGTGGAATGAAGATTGGCAGGGGAAACCAAAGTACTCTGAGGAAACCCTCCCCAGCACCACTTTGTCCACCACAAATACCACTTGACCAGACCCGGGCCGCCGCGGTGGGAAGCCGGCGACTAACTGCTTGAGCTATGGCGCGGCCTATTTCAAAGCATACTATTGCTTCATCAGTCACTCCGTCAGTCTTCTCAGCATTTAGTAATTAAGATCTTCATTAGGAAATGATCCACCTGAATTCTAAATATATATTTTTCTCAAATCAAAGCTCAAATTTGTGACCCATCTTTCAGAGTGCAGCCTTATAACCTGGCTTGACATGTAACCTACCAAGTTGACTCAGCCTGTAGTAGAATTCCTCAAAGTCAAAATTGGGGTGGTCTGGATAGTAGTATGATGTTATAATATAGCCCCCAGAGTCACCAGACACCAACTTGCTGAATCCCAGTTCCTCCATGCCTCTCTGCAGCACTGTACAGTTCTGCTTGTACCTGAAACAACAGCATTACTCACCAGGTTTCACTGAACCCTAACATGTATTCTAGTCTATTTCACTCAATTGTTAATGAAAGCTGTAATTGTTCTCGAAATTTTCATGAAATATGCAAAGTATTTTTGGCACTTCCTGGAGCCTTGCTAAGCTATGTATGCTGCATATTTCTGTGTCCTTTCTAATAACATTGTAACAATTTGGCTGGCATTTATAAAACTCATTATTTATAGGTTCACAGTAATTAGTATCCTATTAATTAATGTTTCCAAAATCGTGGTATACAATCAGTATTATAGCAACAAACTAACTTCATGCCACTCAATTCTTTCATTTGCCAGTGGTTCGTTTGCAACTAAAGACATTCCCAGTTACAAAAACTGAAAAATCATCAGTGTCATTATAAAAGCCCACCATTAGATCCTAGTCAAGTTTTGAAATTTATGAGCTGACTGAAATCTACAAAGGCCATTCAGAAAGTAACCTCCAGTGAGCTGTTAACAAAACAAGTAATGTGGAAAAATGTATTATGTACAAAAAAATACATAGACACTTAAGCTACTTCTCAATATAGTCACTGCTGAAATTGAGGTACTTGTCATATCGAGGAATAAGTTTATGTATGCCTGTGTCAAAGAAGTCTGCTGCCAGTGAGCCCTGCCATGCTTTGATGGCACCTTCCATCAACTCCTCATTATTGTTGAAGCACTGTGATCACAACCAGTTCTTCAGGTAGGTAAAAGGGCTGGTAGTCACTTGGAGCGAGATCAGGGCTGTAAAGATGTGGCCGAACAACTCCCAGTTTAAATGTTCCTGGAGTGTTCGAGTGCGAACAGCTGTATGCAGACGCACATGATCATGGACGAGCACTACACCATATGTCAGCATATCATGCCTTTTGTTCTGAATGGCGCTATGAAGATTTTTTAGTGTTTTGCAATACACTTCTGATGTTATGCTGGTCCCTTGTTGCATGAATTCCACCATCAGCGTTCCATTTCTCTCCAAAAAAGAAGTTGCCATCAATCAGCTTTCTGGTAGGCAGATGTTTGTTTAAACTTTTTCGGCTTGTTTGGTGAATGAGCGTGCATCCACTGCTTTTACTGTTCTTTGATTTCAACATTCTCAAATGAAACCCAAGGTTTCATCACCTCTTACTTGTAGGATATGATTGAGAAATCCATCGCCATCTTTGTGGTACCGCTCTAAACAAGTCAAACCTGAAGCCATTCTCTGCATTTTGTGCACACACATCTTCTTGGATGTGGCGCCATGTAGATATTGTGTAAGCTGATGATTCAGAGTAATGTACTGTAGACTGCAGCCACCTGCTCACGCTTGTTCTTCGCTCGCGGATTTTTATACCCTGAAGATGGAGGCGATAAGTTCATCCGAAACGTCGGTTTACACAATATCTACACAGCACCACATCCCAGAAGACAGCATTCTTCATACCCACTGCCGTGAAACCCCCAAATCTTTCACCCATAAGCATTTTTGGAACACATCTTGCACGAAACTTGCAACAGCCTAGCCTAACTGTAACAATCATGCAGAGAACTATGCGCAAAATTTGCGGAAATTCACTCCAAAGTTCTGAAATTGTGAAGCATGGTCCTTCATAAATTTTTTGGTCAACACTCACTACAGATGGCTGCCGACCACTTTGCTCTTCATTGTGAACATTTGTTCGCCAATCTCTGAACATTCTCCACCATTTACTCACAGTTCCTTCACTCATTACATTTAGGCCATAAACTGCCACGCATAATTCACAATGGATTTTCTGAGCACTTAGCATAAAGCAAGCAGAAAATAGCACAGTTTTAGCAAGTGGCAGAATTATCAATCGCAGGACACATAATAGCTCACTCTGAAGAGACAAGAACAAATACTAGGTGACAAGTTATGTGATGATTTACAATGTAGTTAGTCTTATGATGTTACCTTGCATGTGCAAGCTCTCCCCTGCTCCCACAATAGCTGCCTCAAATAAATGGAGTTTATTTTCTGATTAGCCCCTGTATGTTATGGCAGGCTTTGAGAATTACTTCCCTGACCAAAATGGGAGTCCCAACAAACCACAATTTAGAAATATGCCATAAAACTCACTATCTTAGCAGCCACACTGGGAACTCTCAGGCTGCCACCATTGGTATCCTAACACCCAGGAACTAATAGACACCATCTTTGTCATTACAATCGATTTTCACCACAGGAGTGTGTAATGCTGTCTTACCTCCTCGCTCTACCTTTAACCCCTCCTTCTTCCTGAAACTCCTGCAATGCTTGAACAAAACCCACTAATGTGTGTGTTGGTGGGGTGAAACGGAACTGCCCATTGCCTTCCAGTCCTTCATACTGATCCACTAGATCAAAGCTAAGGCTGCGAGAATTGCCTGAAGGAATAAATCAGAATTTGGGTAATGATGCTGATGATAATCACAAGATAATTTTGAAGAGTAGAAGGAATATACCTCTGCACTTAAGGAGCTCAGATTTCCTGGCAATAATATATGAAAACCCAGGAACACCTTGAAAACACTTGTTGGCAGAGCTGACAAGGTAGTCTATATGGCCATTCTGAATTCTAATTGGCACAGCACCAAAACTGCTCATTGCATCTACAAAGAAAGCAGCTTGAGGCTGGTAATGTTTGACAGCCTGCCCCAGTTCTTCAATGGGGTTGATCACACCTGTGCTTGTTTCGCAGTGCACCACTGCCACCACTGCATACTGGTCCCCCTTCCGCAGCTGCTCCTTCACCTGGACATCATAGGAACAACGATACGAAAAGTTAATATATATTTTAGGATCAAATTTTAAGGGTTGGGTCATGTCTGGATGTTCTTATGCTTCAGAGGATGGGCTTCTTTAAATACACTTTCAAAAAGAAAATGGATGAAATGACGGATATTATGGAAATCAGTTGTTAAAATAAAGAAATACTGATTTTCAATTTTCTGTAGTGGTAAATTAGATGCGAGTTAGTACAGTTTTTGTGTGTGTGTGTGCGTAATTTAACAACACTTTCAGAGTCGAGACTATATAGTGTCAGTGGTGAGATAACTCGTGAATTGGAAAGCATTTGGGAGTGCTCATGACCTAAAGAAGGTATTATCTCAGAATTTACCCAGAGGGAATGAGAAAAACTAAGGAAAACTTCAGTTAGAAAGGAAAAGAAGCACACTCAATCATCACAGTGGTTACCACTCCTTTCTATTCAGAAATCCTGGGTTCACTTCTCAGTTTAAAGATTAACTCATCTAAGGTTTCTAGTGGTTTTCCTCAGCTCCTCAAAGAAAACAAAATTCACCCTCATCTTCCCTTTTGACATTCCATGTAACCTATTCAGCAAAGAATACTTGTTGAATATGAAAAGAACAGGAATTTTAAAGAGAAAGTAGCTCCACGGAAGGCTGAGGAGATAATATTAAAATTAAATTTTGTATTAACCCTTTTGCGCGGTCATTTAAATTCTGCTGCCGTCTCTCCGGCGGTAATATACTCAGCCGGCCATTTAAATTTTACTCGAAAATGATTTATTCATCATTGTTCTTAAATTCTATGAGATAGGAACATGAAACTTTCACTAAAATGATCTTAAAAGGTGGTTTTATAACCTTACCTTATAATGTGAGCGCCCGGTATCTCAGCAATGGAAGCAGTTGGTTTAGAATTTGCGCAGTGTATCATACGCATTGAAGCATTAAAAGATGGTTTTATAACCTTGCCTTATAATATGAGCGACCGGTATCTCGGCAATGGAAGCAGGTGGATTAGAATTTGAGCAGAGTATGGTACGCATTGAAGCATTCTTCTATACACAATGCTTTCACATTCACCACACCAGTACTGTGTATCTCTCATTTGGCTATTTTTTCCGTAAACCAAACATCTTCTGTGTGGCTTTGCCTTCTTCCCCGTGGGGGGAATACAAGAGGAAATGTTGTCTCTCCCTGAGTAGTATAGCTTGCCAGATTAGCTGCAGTAAATTCAACCTTTATGTTATCATAACAAGGGGTTGGTGCTTCTGCATTTCAGATTCCAAACATTTTGGCTGCCCCAGATGTCATAGGGGTGACCACAGAATTCATGAAGTTATTCAAAGAACTGGCTGGTATGTAGTGAACGAAAGCAGAGCTTAGCTGGCTCAAAAAAATATTTATGGTCATCCCTTGAAACGACTACCAAGGTCAGTACGATAAAATGGAGTCAACTGGAGCGATAATACATGAAGGAATGAGTTCCTTTCCCACCCCCACACACATCCATGGTCTCAGGGGGTGACCACAGTGTTCTGCCTTAATTTGTGGCGTTTTTCTAAGAACTGGCTGCTATGTACTGTGCGAAATCAATCGATCTTGCAAGAATAAAATTTGGACATCCCTCTTCTAAGAATTCCAATTGAGTGTGTTAGTGTGGCCAGCTCAGGGCAATATGATATTATAAACACAGCACATATTACGTCTCTGCTGTTTATAACTTCATAGGAAAGAAAACACGCCATTCATAACAGTTTGAATGAGGAAACCGCTTCCAAGAGCAACATGATTTTGCTGCAAGACAGGCATATGTAACGATGACTTAACACAGCTAAACTCGTGTCCCATTATATATAGAACTTCTGACAACAGGCCAGCGAAAAATCTAACAATCTACAGCAAAACCATCAATTATTATGGGCGTTATAACATAGGTGTGCAGCTGGACGAAACATAGACATCGAACCCCCGCAGACGATTTAAATACCTGACGAAACATACACGTCAAACCACGCTGAACGGTTAATAAGTTACAGTAACATGAATTGGATTCAAGAAGTCATAGTTGAGAGATGCTATTCATAAATGATACTGCATACCTGACATTAGATGATTTTATGTCTTTTGTCACAAAGAGAATGGGCACATATTAAGAATTTGATTATGAAAAACCTTAAACACATAAAATTACATTACAGAATGACCCTGAAAAGTGACTATTTTGCACTGAAGTTCATAAATTATTTATTTGTAAATTTATAAACAATTTGTACTCTCATTACCTTTGCTACTTCCACAGCACTGTCTTCAGGAAATTCAAAAATGTCACATGGAATACTACTTATGTCACATATCTTTTTCATTCTCTGGCCATATGCACCATTTGAAAGAATCAGGACCTAAATGCAAATGAAACAATATATAATTGTGAGTGATATAAGGTGACAAGGACTGCCATTACAAGAGAAAGTTAACAGTGCTGGTGCTGCATTCTGTAAACTGATGTAAATATGGCTCACAATTCCTGTCAACAATAAAACTAGCACCATGTTACCATGAAAACCTAGAATCTTACACACAGGACTGGACAGTCTGTAGAATACTTAATATCATCTACACAACAACATTTATCATATTCATTGTTAGTTCATTTAATTTGTGAAACAAAACATTTGTGCTAACATCAGAACAGAATAACCCAGAGCATTACAGCCTGTAAGTTCTAACTACAATTACAAAATAACCATTTTAACACACCTGCAAGGTATATTATTCGCTTAGTGGGGGGTGGAGTCTAGTTATGTCCACTCGGCACGGCAGCCACTGAGTGGCCTATTGTACCTGCCCTGGGTGATTATGATGATGGAAAAATTTGGTGGAATGAAGATTGGTAGGGGAAACAGAAGTACTCGGAGAAAACCCGCCCCAGCACCACTTTTTCCACCACAAATCCCACTTGACCAGATCCAGGATCAAACCTGGGCCGCCGTGGTGGGAAGCCAGCGACTAAATGCTTGAGCTATGGCGCAGCCCAAGGTATATTATACCATTGGACTGTTGTAAATCCCCTGTTCCCCAGTGATAAATGTTGTATCAGGGATGGACAGTCTGTGCCCTGTGAGATGAATGCCACCCTCAATATGAAAATTAATACTTATTGTGCAACACTGTACACCTATAGCAGTACAAAAAATTACAACAAATGCATGAAAATATTGCCAGCAATTTGACATGATTCAATATGCTGCAGCTCAAAGAACATTCATATTTCTTACTGTCATCTCCTCATTGCAAGTAATCAAACCTTGGCTTACATCATGCAACATCCAAAGGGTGTATGAACAATTACATTCCAGAACACCATTTCATTATATCCTCAATATTAAAGTTCCCATCATACACATACAATCACATTTCAATACTAATATCCTTTCCTCCATGCACCTACAAATTTGACTGGAAAAGTGTGCTTCAGTTGGAATATGCATCATTTCTAAATGCATGCTTTGTGACTTTGCATAGCCAGCTGCCCTTGAAGTCCATTTATTTCAGACATAAATCCACTGTTATAAAATTTATCACACTGACTAAATACTCAAACCCAAAGGATGTGTTTGCAAGAGCCCACTGCTGAACATGTACACAGAACCACATAAATCCAACTTATGAATAAACAAACTCAGTGGCCCGTAGTCCGCGAGTGAACTATACCAACCGAGCAACCACCGCTTTTTGATGAAGTTAGTGCCAATACCTTCATAATATATGTCTTTTAAGATTCATTTCAATATTATCCTCCCATCCACATATGATCATATACAAGACTCTAGTTCCTCACACACTCTATTCCTTCTAACACCACTTTTACCTTTTGTTTGAGCACGCACATTCAGGCATGCTGTGGCATGTAGACCTGTTTCTAGGCAATGACTGCGAAATAAGCCGTTGCTAAGTAATGGCTTGGCAAAGATGACCGTTGCTAGGTAATGGCTGCAACAGACACACACGTAACAACAGAATAGTTGTTGGAAGCAGTGTTATCTATGTGATCCAATCCCAGGCTGTATGTATAACAAGGGCCAACTGCCATTAGAAGAGGAGTTTTGAGGCAGCAGTTAGAAAAGTAGGAGTTAATTGTGAGACAGTCACCAAAAGCTGAGGAAGCTAGGGCATTTGAAGCCTTTACCAGGCAACAACTGATGAAGACACAGCAGACTGAGAAGACTTACAGTGTGCTGTAGTGAACTGTAGATGGAGTGAATTAGCAATAGCGCTATAGTTACTTGTACTTATGATCTGTAAGCTTTCAATAAATCCAGTTACCAATTCAAACCCCATCTACAGTCACACATATGAGTACATGTGACAATATCAACAAATGCTTTGATTCATCTGTGTGTCCCTAAGGCGTGGTCCACATTATACATTTTTCTTCTAATGGACATCAAACTAAACAGTCCACTAGAAAGATGAAAGCTCTTTCATTACTACAGCAGAATATTTGTCACAGTCCATTATTCTAAAAGGCAAAATCAATGGCCAATGCAAAGCTGTATTGGCTGTTGTTTCAGATTAGGATAGGACCTTGGGGGAAGGGTTGTCCTTTTATGTCATGGACAGAAAATACTAAATAATGCTGCAGTTACTTCATTAGTGAAAGACATATTGAAGGATATTATGGAAATAATGTGTGCATACATTACTTGTAAAGATAAAATAATTTTGAACATTTTATACTCTTTAAGAAAAATTATATCAGAAGAAGAAAAAGTTCTTTGATTATTTCTGGATGTCATCACCTATATTCAATAGATTGCTGGCATGTGTTGAAGACAGCATAGCCCATTGGAACACCAAAATGCAGCATTGAACCTGGTGAAACGTTAGCTGCAACGATCAGATATTTTGAATTAATGAACATGTCAAAATAAAAATTGTCAGAACACTGAACAATGACACAAAAAAAAAAAGTTTACATAGCTGTGATACAAGGATGTAGTTCTCACCATTATAATACATATGAACAAAAAAATATGAGTAACACAAATGGTGACTGACTAGACATGGAAACATCTCAATTAGCAACAATTGTAACACTGACACTATGCTGTTTCTTGATAAGACCTATCCTGCCAAATCTTAAGATGATGTACAGTGCTCTATATACAACTTGAACAATACAACTGCAGAATTTTCCACAGAGAGGAATACAAAGAAAAAAAAAGGACCTTTAGATTAAGGAACCAGTCAGAAGCTAGATCTGCATTAATGATGGGATACTGAAATTAACTCATGTTTGTAATTATGTGGAACGTAATGTATCTTAAGAAGAAGAAAATGGTTTGAATGTAAGAGTTGTAAATACTATAAAAATATGAGGAACATAAATCAGATTTTCAAACCTTCTTTAGTTTCCAGGCATAAAATAAATTTTTTAAGACATCTGTTAGACCAGTATTATCTAATGAAAGTGAATCATGGGCAATAAAAAGAAATGATGAAAGAATATTGACTTGTCCTATATCATGCATAATGATCCATGGATATGAAGTAAATAAATAAATAAATAAATAAATACGTAAATATCAGCATATATACATTTCAGAAGCATGACTCGGGTATACACCCTTTCAGACTATAAAAAGAAATGAAAAGTTTATGAGAGAACTAAAGATTCCACAAGTAACAGAAATTACAGAAGAGAAAAGAAACTGGAAGAAACTTATTGATAGGATAAACTCTGACAGGATACCAAAACAGATTTTAAAACATTGACCAAATTAAAAGACATGACTGGAAAGACATCTGAAACAATGGGAGGATTCTATTTAGTAACATCTATAACATTTCTCTTCAAGCATAATGCTGCAAAGAATGATGATGATACACGAGTTCCAAGCAGAACTCAAACAGCCCACTTTCTTATTGCACAGATTTCTAACTCTATAGCTCTATGACCATTGGTGTCATCATCATCATTATGACAATGATGTTGTTATTACTGTTACTCTAGGTCTAGCACTATCATTGCTGCCACTACCACTGCCACCACCACCACCATTACCACCACTGAGGCCCTTAGCATGTCACCTACACCTCATCACTAAACTCCTTGCAAAGATTATGAGCATGCTGTTTAACCACTTCCATGCAGCCATTCACTTCTGTCTAACATGTATGTTATTGTCCTCCGCTTGCCTTGCAGCCATGGTTTTATATACGTATATATATTTCAAATTAGAGAATATTCAGGTACTAATGTGAATGAGACAGCCCACTGCTTTTATAGAAAGGCCTAGAAGAGAAGGGGTTTGGAAGTCTCAATGTGCCTTGAAAAAGAGAGACACCCTGGCATGGCAATGACCCCCCCCCCCCACTTATTCATGTGACAATATATTACCATAAATAAATCATAAATCAATGAAGGATTCTAAATGTGCAGTGCTAGTGGCTAGTGTCCCCCCATACCACAATTTCACACATGTCTTATAGTTACTGCTGACCGTAGAAGTTAAAATTATGATGCTGGGTGACATTAAATTGTACGTGGGGCAATCCAAAAGTTTTGGAAATTTGAATTTTGCACGCGAATGGTTGAGTACATCAAAATACCGCTAGATGTCTCCTCACACATCCTTCTTGAATCAGTGTGGCAAACGGCGTCGAGTTGAGTGGTTGGGTTTATTGTTGGTGAACGTATTTCCATTGTTGTGTTTCCGTGAGTTTGCGGTTTTGCGATGGCTGACCTGAGAGAGCAGCATGTCTGTATAAAGTTTTGTTTCAAACTTGGGAAAACCGCTACAGGAACGCACCAAATGTTGAAGCAAGCTTTTGGCGAAAACAGTTTAGGCCAGACACAAACATACAACTGGTATAAGCGTTTTAAAAAGGTCGAACATTGACTGATGAGGACGATCATTCGGGACAGCCGTCAACGGGCAAAACACCAGAAAATGTCGTGAAAGTTAGGGATCTGATTCTGCAAGATTGTAGACTGACCATCCAAAACCTCTGTGTGACACCTTGGGACTAAGTTATGGTACATGTCAACGAATTTTGTCAGAGGAACTGAACATGAGGAGGATTGCGGCGAAGTTTGTGCCACGACTGCTGCAAAATGAACAGAAGCAGCATCGCTTGGAAGTCTGCAGGGAACTTCAGCAACAGCTTCAAGAGGATCCAAACTTTCTTTCGAAGGTTGTCACTGGTGACAAAAGTTGGGTTTATGGCTACGACCCTGAAAGCAAGCAGCAATCGTCGCAATGGAAGAGCCTTCCTTCACCTCGGCCAAAAAAAGCTCAACAAGTCAAGAGCAACATTAAGTCCACGTTGATCTGTTTTTTTTTTAATATTGACGGGATTGTTCATCCCTCCTGGTCAGATAGTCAATAAAGAGTTCTATCGTGATGTTCTAAGGCGTTTGAGGGAAAACATGAGGAGAAAACGTCCAGAGAAGTGGCACATGAATGACTGGGTACTCCACCATGACAACGCATGACCGCATACAGCTTACATTGTGCAGGAATTTTTGGCTAAAAACAAGATGGCAGTTGTTCCCCACCCACTATAATCGCCAGACTTAGCTCCATGTGACTTCTTTCTCTTCCCCAAGATGAAAATCAAGTTGAAGGGGCGAAGATTTGATACAGTTGAGGAAATTCAAGCGGAAACGCAGACAGTACTAAACACTCTAACAAAGAAAGGCTTCCAGGATGCATTTGAAAAATGGCAGAAACGCTGGGATCAGTGTATGCGCTCCCAAGGGGACTACTTTGAAGGTGATGGTGCAGAATAAGATCTAGGTAAGATGTAATAGTTTTTATTAATATATTTCGGGAACTTGTGGACTGCACCATGTATAATACTCATATAAAGTCCAGAAAAAATATTCAGTTATTGGAAGTTCTCACAGCAGTGACTGTGAAGAATCCCACTTTCTGGGACATACTGCCATACAGTCCAGTGATAGTCAACCCATGTCTTGAAGGAGCATGTCTCCATCTTAAGGGATGAAAAGTAAATTAAGTAAGAAACCAGCAAAAGAAGGTAATGAACACTTGATACAGTCATTTTGAAAAGTAATTTATACCCATACTTATAAGCCTGTTTCACTCAACACTCAACTGGAAGAATTCTTGTGACTGAAATGTAAAATAACTGTGTTGCTCCACAGCTATGTAGAGTGAGAAGCACCTCTCTTGACACATCAGGACTGGACCCCACTCACCCCAATAAAAAGCTTCTAGATTCTCTGTCTAGACTGAGCTGTCCAGCTCAAACTGATAGCCATAGACAACAGTAGCTGGGAAGACTTCTAGAATGAATGCAGCCAGAAAACCAAAGTAGCAAGACTAGCACAGTAGACTCTGAGTTCAATCTTAGTTGGGAATGGACAGCTAGCAGGGATATAAGTCATAGCAGACATGGAATAGTGATGTCATGTATCACAAATTAGTTGAGTGCAAGATGCAAGAAGGGGGACCTTGCAGTGGCATATGGGGAAATAGTAGCAGACTGGAAAGAACTGACATCAAGATCATAAGAGGCTACTGACAGTGAAACAATAATTGTTCCAAATAATGATAAATATTACAATATAATGGAGGTACACTAGGTCTAATTATGGTCAACATAACCTACCGAGCATTTGTTGTGCTTAGATCAAGAGCACCCTATTCACAAATACATTAAGAAATATATGCATGGTATAAAAAATGTTGGCATGATTGCTTTGTTAAATGCCCTTATATTTGTTATTTGTGGATGCTAACTCTCTTTGCTGTCTTATAGTGTAAAACAGGAGGGGCAGATGAGCAGAGGCAAAATAAATCCAGCAACTGTCAATTTATAAGCTGACACAGCATGAAGTCCCATTTTCTAATTATTTCAAAAACAGTAAGACTTAGAGAGAATGTACGTAGGTAGGCTGAAAAGTAATGCACACATGCTTGTAGAGCGCGAATGAAATGACCTTCAGAATCGCACCAGGTGGCATGTGGAAGTAACATTCCCCCTCAGTAGGCATGCGCAGCTTTGAGGTCGTTGAGTTCATCCAGTGTATTTTGAGAAGCGGAAGTATGGAGACGTGTTCTAGTGCTATGTCAACGCGAGTTAAACAGCGTGCTGTTATCGAATTTTTAACTGCTGAAAAAGTGACTCCTACTGAGATTCATCGTCGTTTAAAGGCTCTTTATGGTGACGATGCTGTTGATAGGTCTACTGTAAATCGATGGGTAATAAAATTTCATGGTTGCGAGCCTGGAAAAGCCATAATTGTTGATGAAACACGCAGCGGATGTCCGATCACTGCCACAGACAATAATCATTGCAAGCTCGTCGACAATTTGATTCAAAATGACTGGCGAATCACTCAAAAGCGTATCGCAAACCATATTGGAATATCCAAGGAACGTGTCGGCTTCATTATTGAACAATTGGGATACCGTAAAATCTGTGCACGATGGGTACTACGCCGTCTCACAGACAAGAACAAACAGCGTCGATTGGAATGCCGCGACGAACTTGCAGCGCTACCGTGATGAAGGAGACGACTTTCTTTTGAATATTGTGACAGGGGACGAGTCTTGGGGCCATCGTTACGACCCAGAACAGAAAAGACAGAGCGCTGAATATCGACATCCATCTTCTCCTCAGGCGAAAAGTTCAAAACACAGCCATCCACCAAAAAACTTCTTTTGACTGTTTTGGGATG
This sequence comes from Cryptotermes secundus, assembly GCF_002891405.2. Lineage (NCBI taxonomy): Eukaryota > Metazoa > Arthropoda > Insecta > Blattodea > Kalotermitidae > Cryptotermes > Cryptotermes secundus. Next base: position 916,287 of record NW_019738957.1, on the reverse strand, counting down.
CTCACCGAGTTTATGTGACCGATTTTCTGGAACGAGGGGCAGCGGTAAATTCTTCTCAGTACATACAGATTCTAAAACACCTCCGGTGTCGAGTTTGTCGTGTTAGAGGCAGCCTGGCACCAATAATCTTGCAACATGACAACGCTCGTCCACACACCTCGCGTGCAACTGAAGAGGCTCTGCGAAACCTGAAGTTTGAACCGATTCCACACCCTCCTTATTCCCCCCATCTTGCGCCTTGCGATTTTTATTTTTTCCTCTACTCAAGAGAGACTTCAAGGGTATTCATTACACCTCGGATGATGAGGTGAAGGCAGCTGTCAAATCCTGGATTCGAGAAAAGTCGGAAGAACTTTTCAGTGACGGAATGAAAAAACTTGTTACACGTTGAGAGAAATGTGTTAGCCTTAACGGTGACTATGTTGAAAAATAAATATATGCTTTTGAAACTTAAGAATTGTACTTTAATGTACTTTTTGCCGGATCTTGCTATTTGTTTTTGTTCACGCTCTACAAGCATGTGTGCATTACTTTTCAGCCTACCCACGTATATTAGAAATAAAACGTGCAGTTAATTTTTCTCGACAGCTTCTTTCACAACTTTTTTCACTCTTATAAATATTTAGAGAATTATACTTCAGATACATGTAGAAATGACTGTAGGTCTTTGTACAAAGTGTCTGTTCTTGATGTCTGATTTTAACCAACACTGGAATGTGCTGACGGATTTTGTAAAACTCACAAATGCAAAACATCTTCATAATCCAGCAATTGGTTCTTGAGCTGTTATATGCTGACAGAAGGAAGGATAGACATGACAAAACTAACAAACACAATTTTAAAATTTTTAACCAACAACACGCCAAAAAGCAGTTCCACTCATGCACATGCTAACAGTGGTGTATCCAGGGTATGAGAGCATGATATGGAGCAAGAAAACACTCTTGACATGAATCAGATTTTGAATAGTGAATCTAAATTTGCAAGGTTTTGTATGATTTACACCAGGGTTTACCAACTGTTGGCCTCCAGGCTGAATGAGGTCTACAAAATATATAAAATAGATGACCTACTCCTTGTAGCACAGCAGCACTTGCTCAGTTGACGGTAGTTCAGCTGGTCAAAAAATTCCTTGGTTTTATTGAATCAAAACATTTATTACCAAGACAAGTGGCAGTTGCTCTGTCAGTATAGTATGCTTACAGACTAAAACCACAAATATTTTTATTGGTGAATAGAAGAGGTACTCTTTCCTTTGCCATTATGTCCAGATTGGCTATGAGATCCTTCCCTGGCAGAGGTATAGATATGGCTATACATCGCCATCTCTATCAAGGACAAAAATTCTTGGAACCATAACTATACACCCCAATATGCCTTCATGGGCCGATAATTAATTTCATATAAGGAACAAATCACCTTTACTTGTTTATTGTGTACCATTCCAAGGTGAAATCTTATAAAAAGAAATCATTTTTATTAATTTTCCCAAACATGGCTCATTGTAATTTCTAAAGGGTTCTGACAATGCATAATACTCAGAATTGCTAGGTTTTTGGACTTTGTCCATTGTTCAGTATTCTAGAAACTAGAAAAAACAACGTTTCAGGAACTTGATCTGTTTCCGTGTTCAGGTGAAGGGGGAGATACATATTTTGTTGGGTCCCTTAGAAAGAGCCACTCATTGTGAATGCGACTGTTACATGACATATAATATATACAGGGGATGGACAAAAATATGGAAACACCTTGTGAAATGCATGCCTGAATTGAAATGTTTATTTAGTATTCTAGAAACTAGAAAAAACAACGTTTCAGGAACTTGATCTGTTTCCGTGTTCAGGTGAAGGGGGAGATACATATTTTGTTGGGTCCCTTAGAAAGAGCCACTCATTGTGAATGCGACTGTTACATGACATATAATATATACAGGGGATGGACAAAAATATGGAAACACCTTGTGAAATGCATGCCTGAATTGAAATGTTTATTTTAGCGACGTTGGTAGGTGATGCTGTCGTATCTGCCCAACACCACTACCTGTACAACCTCCACGATACGTTGCAAGCTTCATTTGTTATCGAGACAGTGTTCAGCGCAGTTTTTAGTGCATCATATCAGAGCTAACATAATTTGAACGCGGGCAAACTGTTGGGGCGCCTATAGTGGGTGCTTCTGTAACCAAGTTAGCCAAGGTTTTTGGTGTTTCGCGAGGCACAGTATCCAAGATTCTGACCGCATACAGAACTGGAAAAACCACATCTGATAAACACCAGTGTGGACGGAAATGTGTGTTGAGTGATCAAGACAGACGAACATTGCATAGGACTGTGATGAAAAATAAGAAGACTACAGCTGCAAAAGTGACTGCTGAACTAAACGTCATGCTCAAAAAACCCTGTCAGCACCAAAACAGTACAAAGGGAACTCCACAAGAAGGGTATTTATGGACGAGCTGCAATTCCAAAGCCACTCATCAGTGATCAAAAGGCCACTAAGAGGACAGCGTGGTGCCGAAGTCATAAAACCTGGACTATGGAGCAATGGAAGACGGTCATTTGGTCGGATGAGTCCACCTTCACACTGTTTCCGACTGCTGGCTGAGTTTACATCTGGAGAATGCCATCCCAAGCTTATGATCCAGATTGTTTGCTGCCAAGAGTGAAACATGGCGGGGGTTCGATCATGGTATGGGCAGCCATATCATGGTATTCTGTCGGACCCATCACTACCCTTTAAGGTCAGATCACTGCCAACGACTGCATGACCACTTTAGGCAACCAGGTCCATCCCATGGTGCAAACTTTGTTCCCCAATAGTAATGCCATTTACCAAGATGACACTGCCTTTGTTCACACAGCTCACATCGTCCAGGACTGGTTTTCTGAGCACGAAGATGAAGTGTCACATCTGCCATGGCCCCCCACAATCACCAGATATCAATATTATTGAGCCTTTGTGGTCTGTTTTGGAGAGCAATCTGCATGCGCGTTATCCACCTCCATCATCATTAACAGAACTAGCCAATATTTTGCAGGAAGAATGGTACAAGATTCCCTTGAAAATCATACAGGACCTCTATTTATCCATTCCAAGGAGACTACAAGCAGTTCTTCAAGCCAGAGGTTGTCCTACACCATATAAGTCACGGTAATGTGTTTTTTGTTGGGTTAGCTTCTTAGGAAGGACTCTACTCTGTGGAGTTAATTATACCTGCTTCTATATCCATCATATCCTTCAGTAGTCATATAGCCCAGGTGTCACATATATAAGTTACTGCATTCACAACCGTAAGCTTGCTTGCTACCTGCTTCATGCTGGTTTCTTGCTTTGCTTATTCTTCAACCCTGAAGATGGAGGTGACATGTACATCTGAAATGTCAGTTGACTTTCAGCAGACTACACAGCAGTATATCCCAGAATCAGGAATCTTCATGATTACAGTTTATTTACATTACATGTGCAAAATTACAATGAGATATGTCTATATATTCCGCTTAAGTTTAGAGAACCTAATGATTAAAGAGAATAAAAGTAGAACATTCATAGTAGGTTGAAAGAAATACATATAAAAGCATCCTCTACAATAATAATGACATCATGTAGCAATTGTCATATAAAAACAATATATCAACTGCACATGAAAGATTCTTAGTATACTAAACATATGTAAGCACACAATGTTTATATCCTTTCCCTGCATTACAGAAACTCGACAAAATCAGATCATCTACTCCAAAGTTAACAGTCGACACATGGCCAAACTGATAGATGGATTTACTTGGTGGTTTTAGTCCGCAAGCAAACTATACCAACCGAGCAACCGCCACTTTTCGGCGAAGTTAGTGCCAACTTTAGCGGACAGAGGGTGTTGCGTGGTCAGCGCAATAAATCCCCATGGCCGTTCATTTCGGTTTTCTAGACCAGAGCTGCTATTTCCTTGAAATAGCTCCTCAATTATCCTCATGAGGCTGAGTGCATCCCGTTCCAGACCCACTAGTTCTCAAAAATCTGGTAAAGTAAAAGTAAAGCTATCCCTGTATCAGGCCGTGAAGGGCCGTAAGGTTGTGAGATGTTGAGGGTCCCACATTATCTAGACAATCGGCTCTTAGATGGCGGTAAGGTTGTCAGCCTTACGCGTCAGCCGTGCTTTACTACCCAGGAAAATTATTTCATTAATTCCTGGTACTCATTTCTGTTAGAGGCTGAGTAAACCTGAGGGCCTAGTGCGGCTGGAAGGATTAGGTCAACTGAAAAAAAATCCAATGACCTCATCAGGACTTGAACCCGCGACCTTCCGGCTTGTAGCATAGCCCCTCAACCCACTACGCTACCACGTGACCCCTCAAAAATCTGGTAGCGCTGGGAATCGAACCCATACCTCTGGATCTGTAGCCAGGAACTCTTGATCACTAGACCACAGAGACAGACAGATAGATGGATATACTGTCTATATTTTAGATTTTATTACAGAAAAAATGGTACAGTAGTTACTGGATGAAAGCTCAGGAAGACATATGAACTGAGTTCAAAGAATATGGTCACCCAGTCACCACAGGGGAGTTAACAGAGACTGCATTTGCATGGAACATATCATAAGGCTATAATATAGTGGATTTTATCAAGTGACTGGTAGATTTCACTTCTATTTCTGGAGTCCTGAGCAGTGAAGAACAGAATTTTTCAGCTGAAATTCTGAAGTGCTAGGATTTTTCTTATGCATTTCTAAAGATTTTCATTTATTCTCTAGGTTTATGTCCTTCTGATTATCTGGAATACCTTTTTAGTGATGCCTATCAATTACATCCTACAATCTATTAACAATCGTCAGACCTACTGGTTATCCCTGGTACAAATAACAGATCAGTCTCCATTGTTATTTAACAACACAATATAAACTACATAGATTAATGAAGAATTGATGAGATTATGTATGTGTACAATAAACTGGAAAGGGTGAGCAAAGAAGTTGTCATGTCTTACTTCAAAGTACTGTTCTCTCATTAGTCTGGAGGTACTGTAGAAATCCATAATGAGCCCCAGCCAGGACAGCTTGGTCATGACTTGACTCACTACAACTGAGATGTATTAGCAATGAGCCCACCTGCATTATGATTATTTTTCCTCTCTCATTAAGTTATTTCAGCTGTGACCCACACACCTAGAATATCCACCACTGCTTGCCATGCACCAACTCTGACACACATGTTAGTTACCCAAAAACATGAGTTACTGATTCCATTGGATAACATTTTAAACCCCATCTTCAGCGGTGAACACTTCTTACTCGTCCCCCACATCGTGGAGTGCTGGTCTGGAAGACAGCTTCTATTGCATACGTGCCACAGCCCTGAAGCAGGACAGTAGTGAACTCTTCGGGAGGAACTTCTGCAACAAAGCAGTTATACATCATTAAAGTCTGGAAGGAATCTGAGGCCAGTGTAAGGTGGCATGTTTGAATGATGTGTAGTAACAGGTTTTCTTCATGGCAAAGAACTTCACTAGGCTAGAAATTACAACCAGATTTCAAGCAAAAACTCATTTTTCAGTAACATGATTCACCTTTTCTTGCATCCTGTTGTGTTATTATATAAGTAAAAAAGTAAGTAAAGTTACCCCTGTACCAGGCCATGAGGGCCCATAGGGTTGTGAGACGTTGAGGGTCCCACATTACCAAGACAATCGGCTCAAAGACGGCGGTAAGGTTGTCAGCCCTACGTGTCGGCTGCACTTTACTCCCCAGAAAATTATTTAATTAATTCCTGGTACTCATTTCTGTCAGAGGCTGAGTCGGCCCCAGGGCCATAGTGCGGTTGGAAGGATGAGGTCAATTTAAAATATCCAATGACCTCATCAGGATTTGAACCCGCGACCTTCTGGCTTGTGTTATTATATACAATTCTTTATTAAGTCCATCACAACATGTGACAAAACCGAAACATGTAGCAAAGCTAATTAGCCTTGAACACTGTATTGTTGTGTTATGACGGACTTAATAAAGAATTAAGCATGATTCACATTCATAAAGCAAATAATTAGCTATTAAGCCACATACAAAATGCCAACGAAATGCCAGTGTTTTTTTATATGCTCCCCCCCCCCATTACACCACTCATGATGTAGGTACAAAATTTGCTGTCATAAGAACATATCCCAATGAAAAACAGTCACTGACTGCAATCTTGACAGTACTGCAAGAAATTATGAAATTATCATTATATGTGATGCTGAATTCAAAATTAGACCTAAGCCACACCTGTGGCTGTGAGACTGATAATCAGATGGTAGATCAAGTTTGTGTGACTAAGGAACTGAGGAGTGACTGCTTACGAACTGTCTACAACTAGAGACCAGGGGATTTCTTGAAAATGTGAGGAACGGTTGTGCTGGATGCATATAAAGGTTATATAATACTGGAAGCCAGATCTGTGACTCACGCAAGGAATACCAACCATGTAGTTACTCCTGGAGGGATGACCCCACAACTGCAAGTTCTAGATGTAGTGTATAAACTTTTTCAGGATATATGAACAAATTGTCTTGTGAATAGCTTTTACAAAGGTACTGGCTCTAACTTCAGCCAAGCAAATAAAGAAGCCCAGTATACAGCTGCTGTGCATTGGATCTCTCTCTCCACAAATGACAGTCAAGAGGTTTAAAAAAGCACTGTATATCTAATGCAATGGGTAGAAAGATGGATGGTGTTTGGTGGAAGGATGAAGGAGAAAGTTGGAATGTTGATAGTGAATATGAAAGTGTGAGTAATGAATGTGAGAAAGAAGATGAGAATTGTGTAGACAGTGAAGCTGAGACAGATAACAGGAATGTTGAAGCCAGACACACTAGAGAACATGAATACAGGCCAGTGACTTCAAGAGAGAAACAAGTTCAATAAACATCGCGTATAACACGTTTTCAAATGTTTATTATCTTTCACTTGTTTACTTGATGTAACAGCATGAAATTAATACAAAAAATTATTTCTTTCTGTGCAACCATATTTCTTAGTGTGGGGTCATCGTACATCTGGAGTCATCTTGTGTTTGGGTAGATAAAGTAGTACACTTAGTCCATTTTGAGAAAGTGGCTTGTGTTAAATACTGCAATTACAGCCAAAAAATCATTGTCTACTGGAGAAGAGGCCCATTCTCATTTTGATTCTCTAAATGTTTCCTAATTCTAGTCTCAATCTTATCCCAAACTCAAAAAGTCATTTCACACATGGCCAAAAAACTAATGTTTAGTACATACCTCCTGTATTTATGCAATTATTTCTAATGCAAAACTCAAACTACAAATTCATGGTATATACAGGCTGTTGATCGGTAGTACATAGGAGATGCAATTGGAGAGTTCCTGCATTGTTAGTGCTGTATCTGCCTTGGTGAAAGAAGATGAGGGGGGAGGCCAAGGTCACACTTCTGCAAGCCTATTGCATCAGTCTGCCATGTGACACCGTGTTGTGAACATGCACTAGTTTTACATGAGCGCTTTTTCAACTTTGTATTTCCTTTTGTCTGCAATGGACAGCAAAATTGAGCAATGTGTCTGCATCAAGTTTTATGTGAAGCTTGGTGAATCTGCTACCAAAACCCCTGAAATGCTTCATGAGGGTTTTGGAGAACATTCTTTAAGCTAGAGAGTGGCTTTTGAACGGCATTCATGTTTCAATGTTGGTTGAGTGTCAGTTGAAGATGATGAACATTCAGTGCAACCAAGCAACAGCAAAACTACAGAAAATGTTGAAAAAATTTGAGCACTCATCCATCGGCCAATAATCCATGAGCTCACAGACACCAGTGGGATCAGTTGTGCAGTTTGCCAGGAGATATTAACAGAAAATTTGAACGTGTGCTGCAATGTCACAAAGTTTGTTCCTGTAACGCCATGTCTGCATTACATCAGAGGGCGTTCCCCCTTTTACTACCTTCTCTCTTCCACTGTTACACTTCCTAGTTCCGGACGGCTGAGGTCCAACGCGAGTGATCCATTCTGTTGTGGGAGCTTGAACTGTTCAGTCGATTCACTTTCCTGGTCTGTACGATTTTGATTGCTTGATTGCCGGAGGTCTATTACCTCCAAGGACTTACAATGTATTCACATTTAGTATTTAATATATATATTGTCATTTGATATATTTGTTATAGTGTCTTTGAGTTGGTACATCCTACCCAAAAACCAAATTTCAGTCTTCAAGACCTTTTTACATTTCATTCCCCAACTCTTGTCAAGTGATCAAAAGCAGTGGCACATAAACGTGTGTCTTGAGCTATGAGAGAAGGCTAACAAGGACCAAACTTTTATTTGTATCTCCAGGATCATAATGGGTGACAAAAGTTGGACTTATGGTTACGACACAGAAAGAAAGCAACAATTGTCACAGTAGAAGAACCCACACTCACCAAGAGCAAAAAAGGTGCGGCAGGTCCAAAGTTCAACAAAGAGAATGCTCTTTGCTTTTTTCAACGTGAAGGGGATTGTTCACTGTGAATTCATTCCTCCTAACACTACGGAAAACTCTGACTTTTACTGTGAGGTTTCAAGACGCTTGAGAGTAAGTGTGCGGTGAAAAAGACCAGAACTTTGGCGCAGCCACAACTGGCTCCTTCATCATGACAATGAGCCTGCCCACACATCCCTGAAAACCATAGAGTATGTGACTAACAACAACAAGGTCACTGTTCCCCATCCTCCCTACTTGCTGGACTTAGCCCCCTGCGATTTTGTTTGTTCCCCAAATTGAAAATGAAACTGAAGGGACAACATTTTGAAACAGTGTCTGACATCCAAAGGTAATTACAAGCAGTACTCGACGGCATTAATGAAAATCACTTTCATGGTGCTTTTGAAATGTTGAAAATATTATGTGATTGCTGTATACATTCCCAAGGAAGTTATTTCGAAGGATATGGCAGTAAAATTGTGTAAGTTAAGCCAGAATTTAATTTCTCACCTAGTCTGGGAACTTTCTGATAGTACCTTGTATTTTCAATTTCCTGTCTTTCATTTCCTTCTTTCCTCTTACTTTCTTTCATTATTACTTTTACCACCAGCATATTAAAGTACTCTGCACGTAATTTTCTGACAAAACTGGGCCTAAGTCTTTCACATTTGTAATAGGAATGTTCCCACTCTGGTACAATCCAGGATACACAGTACAGAACAAAAATGGTATATAAAGAAATAAAAATAAACAAACAAATATTGAATAAGATTATTTTCCACAAAATCCTTTTGTTCATTTTGATTTCCATGCCCAGTTTCAATTTATTACATGTAATTTACATTGATTTTTATTCTATATTTTCCTTGACCAATAACAAATCACAGTAAAGGCAGGTTTATATTTAATTCAGGTTCCATATAAGGCACATTTCATTGTGTTGTTGCCTGTTACATAACATGGAAACAGCCTTTATGCTTTCTCTAGGTTTCAACATGTTCTATCAGCAGAAGGGGTGGAATGTGTGTTTAACTTTCAAAGCGCATATGGGCGATATCTTGATATGGAAATTTTCATTATCATTCATGGGTATTCATGTTGCAAATATATTTCTATTTAACAAAAAAGGATCCTAGTCATTATGCTGCCCAACATGGCACTGACATGGGCATATGACAAAAGATTTAACTGAAAGAATTTTTTCATGCAAAAGGGACCATAACAAGCCACTAATATTTACCTCCAATATCCACAAGTTTCTGACGTATGAGTTTGATTATATTTAAGAATTCCTCATCTCTTGAACCCAAGTCTCGAAGCATTGCCTCCTTAACAGACTGGCTGCAGCTCAAAGGGCCAGGTGTAAAGAGTTTTTTATCTGCAACATTAGCATGGAAGATACTAGCTTATATGCCAGTCACATAAAATTATAACCTGTCAGGATCCTGAACATTAAATCAAGATAATTATCATCATCATTACAGATTAAATTGTCTAACTTCTTCTTACTCTAAATGCAGTGCTTATAGATTATGATCTTCTGGATTTTAACATCTGATAGTTCAGTAGAAGTCCACCAACATTTATTTCAGTGGACTCCTGTCAAACTACATGGCATTACAACCCAGAAGATCATAACCTTCTTAGTCAACAATCCTCAAATCCAATATAATTCTTAAAATTTCATTTTAAGAATGTCCAAATATACTCGTAATACTCTGCCATCAAATATTTCAGTTTTAAAAAATGATAAAAATCAATTTAAGTTTGTTTTATGAGATTATTTTTAAAGGAATTCATTTTACTCTATTGACGAATTTGTTGAGCATGCAGGGGGCTCAAATGTTAAGAGTTAATAAATGGTCTGTGCTTGTATTATACATTGTTGAGACTTGCTTGTTGTAAGTGTGGTAGTACGTTTGATGACTGTGTTTGTTACACAAGGATATTGCCTTAGGAGCATTCCATGACATAGAGGGAGCTTTAGATAGAACCTCATTTGATATAATCAAACAGGCCGCTGGAAAACATGGCACAGAGCCTGCAATATGCAGGTGGATCAGTGCTATACTGGAAAGCAGAACCATAGCTGCCACACTATCAGGAGAGACCCTGGGGGCATCCGCGTCAAGGGGGTGTCCGCAGGGGGGGCGTGCTTTCGCCTCTGCTGTGGAGCCTGGTCATTGACAATCTCCTGTGGGGACTTAATGATGATGGGTATTATACAGTAGGATATGCTGATGACATAGCAATCCTCATAAACAGAAAATTCCTTTCGACGGTATCAGAGCATCTTCAGACAGCTCTGTACATGGTCCAACAGTGGTGTGAAAGAACAAGTCTTTCCATCAATCCCAATAAGGTGGTAATTGTACCGTTTACTAGGAAGAGAAATATAAATGGCCTTAAGGAACCGACCCTCTTCAATAAGATGATCCAGCTCTCTAGCGATGTCAAGTACCTTGGTCTAGAATTAGACAAGGGACTGACATGGAAAAAGCAGCTGGACAAGGTCATTAAAAAGCCTACAAGGCTCTTTGGACATGCAGAACCATGTTTGGTAAAACTTGGAGACTGCAGCCACACGTTGTGCATTGCATATACACTGCGGTTGTAAGACCAATAATTACATATGGCGCCACAGTATGGTGGCCCAGAATTAAACTCAAGACAAGCAAGGCAGAACTGAGCAAATCACAAAGGTTGGCTTGCTTAGGTATCACAGGAGCAATTCAAACATCTCCAACAGCTGCACTGGAGACACTCCTTGGACTCCCCCACTGCATCTACAGTTGGAGGCAGAGGCCAAGGCAGGAATCTACCGTCTCCAATGCAATGCAATCAATGGAAACCTAGATCCGGTGGTTTCAGCCATGCAAACATAACTCAGGACATGATAAAAGAACCCATATTACAAATGGGGTCTGACAAGATGATACTGAGACATGTATATGAAAAACCCTTCACAGTCAGATTGACAGGAGTGAATGGAAAGACGGGTTTCGGCCCCATAGAAAAGGGGGACTGATCTGGTATACAGATGGTTCCAAGATAATTATGGGCACTGGAGCTGGTGTGTACTGCTATGGCATGAGGCGGAAACTTAGTTTCAGCCTTGGGCAGTACATGACAGTATTCCAGGCAGAAGTATATGCCATTAAGGCATGTATTATGGAGAATTTAGATAGGAACTATAGACATAGGAACATCTACATTCTATCTGACAGCCAAGCTGCACTTAAAACGCTTGACAAACACCAGATTAACTCAAAATTGGTCTGGGATTGCCAACAAACCCTCATGGAACTGGCCAAACATAAAAGGGTACAACTGATATGGGTGCCGGGGCATGAGTGTATTGCTGGAAACGAAACAGCAGACCAATTAGCTAAGATTGGAGCTGAACATCCATTCAAAGGACCTGAACCAGCTTGTGGCATCTCTATAGGAGTTGCCAGACAGGCAATCAGGGACTGGAGAAACATGAAACACAAGAAATACTGGGGATCCTTGACTGGACTCAGGCAAGCAAAGGGAATCATACGAGGACCCTTAGCTAAAAGAGCGAAGGAACTGTTGAAGTTAAACAGGAACCAGCTATGATGGGTGGTGGGACTACTTACAGGACACTGTCTCCTTAAAGGACGCCTCTTCAAACTGGGACTAAGTGACAGTCCCACTTGTGAGAGATGTCAAGAAAAAATGGAACAGCCACACACATATCCTGTGTGAATGTGAGGCCTTAGTTTATTTAAGATTATGTCACTCTGGTCAATACTTTATGGAACCACGTGACTATTTCGATGCCCCCATGTACAAAATCCTGTGCTTCTTTCAAAGCGCAGGATTGCTGATGGGATAAACAAAAGGGGAAGCACAATAGACCACCTTAGGCTGCGGTGCAAGGGCCAAGGAGGCCTACCCCTCAAACATACATTCATTCATTCAACACTTAACACAACATGTTTCGGCCATAGATGGCCATTTTCAGGCGTCTTAATGCGTGCAAATTGTTACACTGCTCTGTTATGCGCTAAAACCGCGTGCTGAAGTTCACTTAAAACAACGTAAATAAGTAATTAAAATTTCTATTAATTTTTTCGTAAAATCCTATTCCACCTCATAAGGGGCGTCGTCCACTTGTTTGGTGGTATGTGATATTCCAAAAGGTTCGTTTCTGCAGCTTGTTTTTCTGTTTGTTAGCCCGTTGTTTTGCTACGCCTTCTATCTGTAACATGCCCCTTGCTTGTGTGCACACTCTAGCAGCGCGTGGTGTTGTCTTTACTAGCGGCACTAGTTTTCTATATTCTAATTTTTACGGCTGCCATTCGACGCTATATAGCATATCCTGATCCATGCTTTACTGCCTGAGGTACTGAGTTTTTTTAATAAATCACAGGTAAAGAAATAAGGAAACAGAACTCACCAGGGTTAGTTTTAATGAAAGGCATCTTCACGCTTGTCCATGTTCTTTGTGCCAAGTGGCTTATAAACGACATTTCGTTAAGTAGAGAATGCAGATCCTTTCCTACAGATTCCTGATTTTGACTTTATCCTTCTATGTACAATCCAGTATTTTAATTCCTCTGATATAAAACCCATAAGACAGACCACTATTATCAAGATTGAACTTTGAACACATTTGAATATTCCCCAAGTTATCAACATGACCTTCGTTACTCGCACATTTATATTTACTAGTCCAACGATAATCGTTGCTTAGAATAAAGTAGGTAATGACTGTACACAATTGGACAACCCTGTAATCTCTGTGCCTGCGGTCTTTGCTACAAATGTGGAAGTTATTCTGCATTTCATTATTGTGATTTGTGAAACGATTTACGTTATATTAACAAGAGTTTCGTATTGTAAAACAAAGGAGAGAAAAGTATAAAAATGAGCTCCATTGGTACAGGTGTAAGTATTAATAAAACGTTTTCTATGTCTTGTGATACCATTAGGATGACTCTTCATAATGGAGAGACATTGAGGTTATGTATTAAGAGTTGTTAGAGCTGTTTTAAAGTTTATGTAAATTATCATATTGTTTTAGTACGATCTGTCAGCATCACAGTTTTCACCGGACGGTCGAGTATTCCAGGTGGAATACGCACATAAAGCTGTGGAGAATAGTGGGTAAGAGAATCAATTTATGTGCATGAAGAGCTAAAGTGGTAAGCCCACAATTGTATGCAGTTCAGTTTCTGTTATCCTAACTCTTTTCTCTCAGAGTGGAAAATGATATTCTATCATTAGCTGAGGTGTGCTACTTGTACAGCTTTGGTTAAGTTGATTATGTAATACAATATTGCAAGGGTAACAGAATCTGAACAAAACATAGATAAGGTGTCACCCATATCCAGCGAATTACTTCTCAGAATAACATCAAAGTAAAGGCTCATTACTGAACAACTGTGACAGCAGTTAGCACCAAATTTACCGTAATAGAATCTCTTCAAATCCTGCCCCATCTTTCTGTTTAATGTGGACAGATGATGGAAATGTGTCAGATTGCTGTATTAAGATTATGTAGATTAGGGACTAAAGTATTTTCAGGTTGGGTGATACCTTTATCTCATTACGTGTCTGTTGCCTGCTGCTGACGGACATCTATGTTTAAATATTTTGCAGGACTGTCATTGGTCTCAGAGGGAAGGATGGAGTCGTTTTTGCAGTGGAGAAATTAGTAACTTCAAAACTGTATGAACCAGGTGCTAATAAAAGAATATTCAATATTGACAAAAATGTCGGAATGGTTAGTATATTAGATAGTGTGAACAAAATGTGTGCCTTATCATGTGTCAATCTGGAGTTTTAGGAATGTAATGGAGTTTACATGGTCTTCATCTATTAAAAGGGATTTAGCCATGGGCAGACACCAACAAATATCTGTAGACCCCTAAAAATCAGGAGCTGAAATGGAAATGATAAAAATATTGTCAATGACAAATTGTCAATGAATAATCCGTCGAGTGTAACAACGTTCTTAGGTCACTTATTTATTTCACTCGCCTTACATGTTTCGGTTCAAAAGAACCATCATCAGAGGCACGTTACAAACACATGAAACCACTGGCGTTGTATTGTACACAGTATGTAAGCTGCGTGATCTGCTAGAGATGTCGGAGTGTAAAAGCACAACACTTTCTAGTAACGTTGAATGCATGTACACCTCTTGCATTCCATCCAAAGAATGCTCTGAAATTGAGCCGTCAGTGTTAAAATATTTAAAAACTTAAAACATTTGAAATAAAATTTGGCTCCTTCTTGTTGATTCGTCCCGGTGATGGGAATCGTCAACTTGAGGTTGTGTATGCTTTTGGTCGGATGTGTCTTACGCGTTGTGTGTTGTGTACATTGTAAATGTCTTCTCTTTAATCAGTGGTATTAAAATACATTCTTCACAGAAATTTCACATTATGATGTGGTACCTTTGGTTATACCTCTGCTGTTCAGTGCTATTTATAAATGTGTGACTTGTGATAACATTTAATGTGCTTTGATTTCTTGTTGAAGATGTATATCTACAAAGCATAGTTCACTGTGTGTTTGGAGCAAGGAGTTTAAATTAACCTTTGTATGTATATATTGATCACGTGTAATTAATTTCATGTCAATAATCATGATTCTGCATAATTTTTTGCTGATGACTCTCTTTGAACAGCTACGCTCCTCATTTTTCCATCAGCTGATGCTTCAGTTGGCATGACTGGAACTGCATGGTGCAAATTTTATGTTCCATTCTTAGATATACAAGAACTTGTTAACAGTGTTTCAGAAAGCAATAAGTGCTGCAGCAGGTTAAAATGACACTGTAAAAAATAAAGAAGTGCTTTCTCAACTTGAAAGAATATTCCAGGAAGTTAAGAGATGCTGCACAGACCTTGTGTCTGGAATATGCCGTAGAAGAGTACAGAAGTCACTTTTGGTTTGTGATCTGTATATAATAACCAGGCTTTGTTACTGTTTGCAGGCGGTGTCAGGACTTATTTCAGATGCAAGACAAATAGTGGAGACTGCTAGAACAGAAGCCATGAATTACCGTGCACAGTATGGATCCAACATTCCTCTGAGATTCTTGAATGACCGCGTGTCCATGTATATGCATGCTTATACATTGTACAGTGCTGTACGTCCATTTGGTTGTAGTGTTATATTGGGTGCCTACGAGGCAGATGGACCTGTTATGTACATGATTGACCCTTCAGGAGTATCTTATGTAAGTTATAACACTTTTATTTTAGTTAGTAGGTGGACCATAAAAATGATGATTTAATCAGAATTGTATTTGTGACTCATACTGCTGTCCAACTCTAATTTGTTTCTTAACCAGAGAATGCTAAAATTGTGCTGGTCAAAATTACTTTCACTGAACAATCAAACAGGACACCATGTAATAGGTGCCCTAAAATGAAGCAAATGCACCAGAATGTGTGTGCTGTGTTGTAGCAGTGCCAAATGTTTCAGATTCATGGGTCAGTGAAACAGGAAGACTGATAGATACCTTGTAAGATTTGAGGTTTTCATGGCGGTGACTATGAAGAAAGCAGTCTTTTGGGATGTGGTGCCGTGTAGATATTGTGTTAACCGACATTTTAGAGGAACGTCAGTAACACAATATCTACATGGCGCCACATGTCAGAAGACTGCTTTCTTGATAGATACCTTGTCTGTTTCACATGGTATATTAAAAAATTATAATATAAAAATTCTTATTATCGTAAAATATCTTAAACTATCCATTTACAGAATCATAATTGAAATCAAAGGGGCATTATAATAACACACACAAAACATTTGGAATTCAGATCTTCCAGAGTCACCATCACATGTTTCAGCAGAACCAGAAGTAATGAAAGACTTGCAATTTAAATAAAAGGATGTTGTCCTGACATCAGACTCATTTATTTATTACTAGCTGCAAGGACCTGCCTTACCCAGGTTAAGTTAGTGGGCTCTGTTTTGAAATTGAACACAGCACACTAAAACAGTGATCTCATATGAACATTGCTTCAGTGTTCCATACTAAGAAACCATATAATAATTTATTTAACTATTTTTTTAAACATCTGTAATGTATTCATATAGTTTCATCTGTTTAAATTTCAAGTGAATACAAGTTAAAAATGGTTGCAGGCATGATGACCTAAGCTTACAGAGATTTTCATAGTTTGCATTGCTACCATCAGAGGATAGTACACATACTCTATATACTTGTTGCTAGCAGAGTGCAGCATAGGAAATTAAATAATCTCTTACATGTAAATGTTTTTAATTGCAGCCCCTAAACACACACAGCCACTTGTATTTGCCTTCAGTCATTTAGAAGATGTCTTTGTAATGCTGCAGGTTCTATAAAAGTATTGATAATATTTTTATTTCTAGTCTTAACTACTGCAATATATCATTTTTGTAATCTTCAGACTGAAACTTTAAATTATATTCCTGCACTGCTCTGGAATGTGTGTGTGTGTGTGTGTGTGTATATATATATATATAATTTTGTAAGTTACCTAAAAAATTAGAACACATCCTGCCATAATCCAGTGTATACATATTTTGTTCCCCTGATTATGTACTCATTGCCATCAGTACCTTGCATTCCGCACAGAAGTATCACTTTTATATATAAATTACTTTAATTGCAGCCCATAAACAGAAGGGATGTAAAAGTAAAAATACTATGCCTGGGGTGCACAGCTTTAGGTTTCCTGAAATACATATGCCAAGTTGCAGCTTTCTGGGTTCCTTGGTTTTTGACTTAACGAGTTTTAACAGACAAACCCACACACAACATTCTCTTTTATCTTTTTATATGATGGTAATATAATAATCAAACCATTTGGCACTAGTATTTTTTACATCTGTGGTAAAAATACTAACAAGAATATATGGACCTGCATAAATTAAACCATAGACTATTGTATTTTAGCTTCGTATTGTGTGTGAAATATTTCATTCAGTTTCATTCTCACTTGTACATCACACATATGCATATTTTCGTTTTTTGTGTGGTTTGTACCTTGATGTGTCCATGGTGCATACTTGTATAGTATTGAGAGAACTAGGAGTATCCTAAGAGAACCTAGTGCTACTGTGCTCATCAAGGAAACAGTCATTATACAAGACTCAGGAATACACATCTAAATAAAATAAAGTAAAAATAACAAAATTGTAATAACAACAAGAATAAGAATTGACCAGTATTGGTCTAATTTTAACTACTTGTAGTTCCAAGTTATCATGTCTATTTTAATTTAATTGCAGCCAAAGTAACCATATAAAAACAATTTTAAAGCTGATGCAAAATTGAAATATGCTTGTGCTGCGAATAACAGATACTCTTTGGGAAATTAAGACAAAGTTTATGTAATTTACAGTGTTGTTTAAGTATATAACTAAAGACCTGCATTGTGAACAACAATATGACCTTCACTCAGTTGTAAACATTGGCCAGTGGAGGGGCAATAGCAGAAAAAGTTTAAGAGGGCCCGTATAAGTACTGCCTGATGATGGCCAGAAATTCTGGCCAAAACATGTCAACCATGTAATTACCTTAATTTTTCGCTAGTGGGGGTTGGAGTCCGGCAGGGTCCACTTGGCATGGAGGCCACTGATTGGCCTATTGTACCTGCCCCTGGTGATTATGATGATGGAGAATTTGGTGGAATGAAGATTGGCAGGGGAAACTGAAGTACTCGGAGAAATCCCGCCCCAGCACCACTTTGTCCACCACAAATCCCACTTGACCAGACCTGGGATCAAACTCGGGCTGCCATGGTGGGAAGCCAGCAACTAACTGCTTGAGCTATGGCACAGCCTAATAATTATCTTAGAATTATATACATATATTTTCAGACTGAAACTGAATAAAATAAACCATGGACCGTTATTTTCAGTATGTGGACCACTGGTTGTGAAATATTGCTGTATGGATCCCATTTTCAGTTACTTGCACATGTACTTGTATGCCATTTATGTGTTACAGTTTTCAAGTGTTTTATTTACTTTTGTGTTCAGGGATATTATGGTTGTGCAGTTGGGAAAGCCAAACAGGCAGCAAAGACAGAGATTGAAAAGCTGAAATTGTCAGACATGACATGTAAAGATCTAGTGAAAGAAGCAGCTAGAATGTAAGTAACTGTTGCCATATTACATCAAAATCTGCCAAGTAGTTTGAGCAGATAAGACAGGACAGTTACAGCTTCCCCATTATTTGTATAGGTAGTGCAGAGAACCCAAAAAGTAAGGGGTGGAGCATGTGAAACATATTGTGAAATGTAATAGTACATAATATTGTCACATATATTAGTGACTATAGACAAGTTATGGACTGAATGGATTTATTGACCACTTATACACACGACTCTATAAGTACAAGTAATTACTGCGCTATCACTGATCTACACACTTCACAAATCACTGGAGTACATGCTAAGTCTTCTCAGTCTCTTTTCACTAGTTGTTTCCTGGTAGATCTTAATGATGGAGATTCTTCGGCTTCTGCTCTCACGTTTTTACTTTCTGGCAAATATCCCATAACTGAACTGTCATCTTAATTATAGTGCCATTTCTTCTTACCCTCCCTTGCAGAACTCAAAGTGACGGCTGACAGAACTTATTCCTCACTAACTGCCCTGCTTATAATGTCTTAGCATGGACCACATAAAAAACACCATTCTTCTGTTGTGTTCGTGTCCATTGCCATGGGAACATGTTTACTGAGCCTTTTCCCAGCAGCAGCCGCCATGTATTCTTGATTAAGAACCTGCTGCCAAGCAACAGATGTCGTTCCATTGTCTGCTTCGCAGGTGTTGCTTAGAAACAAATGTTTACAGAGTCATTGCTTAGCAACAGGTCTGTACGCCACATTATTATACAAAATGATTACCTATTTATTTTTCAGATATGATATAATGTTGAAAAAATATGCAGAACTATAATTTTTAAGCAAATGAATTGTTTCCATTATTTTCGTTGTTCCCAACGTCCCCTCTTTTGTAACATTGAATGTGGAAGTTTGCTGTTATTACAGGTACAATATTATATAAATTGAATACTTTAAAGAATGGGTTAAGCATTCCATTATGCCTTCTGTCAGTATATGTTATCAGCCTGTTGTGATTCTGTCCTATAATGAACTGTTGAACCAGTATTTACACACTGAAATTGTTTCATTACTCATTTCTTCCTTCTGCCTTCATGAGTAAAGCAGTTTCATGCCTCTACTGGCCAACATCTTCTTAGTCATTGGCCTGTAGGTATATATTTTATTACACTGACTATTGCTGTACTGATTTTCATTTTACATGATATATATAACTTTCATATATTGTGAATTAGTGAATCAATGCTGATGGTAATGAATTGTAATAATATGTGAGACACATTTAGAAACACCACAGAATTATGTTAAATAAAAATTAATCCTGTAGGTTTGTAATTCTATGCTATCTTTAATTTTGTGCTGTCAGCCTTATTGTGAATAAGTTTATTCTGTAAATACCATATCATAGCATCATGTTGTGTTGTATTTCCAATAATATTTTCTTCCATCAGCACAACTTCTGTATAGATAGATACATTATACAATAAGTTATCTACTACATGCTTTGGCCTTTCGGATGTCATCAGCTATGGACATTCACCATTGGCTGCACTGTTGTCAGGATGAGCTGCTGGAAGTTTATTTTCTATTTTAGTAGAGTATTTTATTTTTGTCCAACTGCATATGTATAGGTGATGGTCTTGAAGTTCTCATTTATTATGCTTATTTTCTTTTGTCTCTGTCATCCCATGTGTATGTCTCACTACCATATTTTACTGCTGGTTTAACCAAAATTATACATAATTTAAAATATGCCCTCCCAGACTTTTTTTTTTTTTCACAGAGGCTCTCAAAATTGTTTCAGTTATCTGAATGAAAGTAAATGTGTTCTCTTCTCAAGCAGAAATTGAAAATCCAGTATTTTGTTTCAGCATCTATCTGGTTCATGATGAACTGAAAGATAAACAGTTTGAGTTGGAATTGAGCTGGGTGGGAGCTGATACAAAAGGAGTCTTTGAGCGTGTGCCACAGTCAGTGTTCCAGGAGGCAGAAAAATCAGCCAAGGCAGCAATGGAGGATGAGTCTGATTCTGACACTGAGGATATGTGAAGTGCAGAGGACAGTAATAGATATAAATGATGAACAGGGAGTGAATGGTATAATAATAAGCTGAAATCAGTCAAACCTTGGTGGATATAAAGTCATGTTCGCTGAATTCATTATACTTCAGAAAATTCATGTTTGACTCAGGAAGTGACAGGTTCAGGTAATATTCTTTTGTTTAAAAACTGAGGCATCAGAAATAAGCCTTGAATGAAGTCTTTGCATTTACTGAATCAGAATTTTGTAAGAGAAAATTACTGTAATGTTAATTTGGGTAAACAAAAATAATCAAAATAGCTCTTTCATTGAAAAAGGACACTTGTTATTCATTAAAGGATAAATATTTCTAGTTTTTTTAGCTGTGGCTGAAAACTGTATTTTTTAATATATAAAGACCCCTTAAATAATTGAGCATAACACAGTTTGTTGGCTGGAACATACTGCTTTGGCTATGTAATATTTCTCTCATGATTTACTTAACTACTTGTGTCACTTCAAAAACAGTTGACTATTGATGACTGAAACAGAACATGAAAACAAACACTTATATCTACCATCAGGTTTTGTTGCATCAGGTGTGTATGATAGTACTGTTTTAAATAAAGGCTAAATAAAAATCACATCTTTCTATAAATAATGTGTTTATTAATGTCTTTGTGGAATCATGACTTCATTAGGAAAATCAAGACAAAATCTATAGGCATTAAATACCCTGAAGTAAAATTTTACCCATTTTCTTTAAAAATTTTCATTTTTAACAGATATCAAAATACTCGTAAAGATCAACTTCCGTCAAAACTCTTAATAATTTATATCTAATTAACAATGTTTGAGGACTAATTGTGAACATATTCTGAGCAGATAGCAACAGATGACTGACCTCCTCTTGTTTGCCACAGGTTGAAGTTACTATAGGCATGGTTCCTTACAGTCAAGAAGTCCGTAAAGCAATACGCTTCTCATGCAGTGGTACAATTTATCTTACTGTCATTAAGACAGTCTGAAGAAAAATGGGAGTAGAATTATACTGTACATAAGCTATGTTATGCCCTTAATCAAGTCTTATGATTAATTCAGGTAGGAAGAAAGTGCTGTACAGTATTCTCATTGAGTTTAGGGTAACCATGAAACTACAAGGTGTGACAATTTAATTCCTGGAATGGCCACAGCGTGTCGCTGAGGTGTTGAATCAGGCAAACGCATGTACCCAAGCACGTTTGGACATATTCAAACTTGCGTATACAGGAGCCAGAGACCAAATGAGTTGTTCATTCCCAAGCAGCAGAGGAAGAAGTACGTGTCCGTGGTATACTGTTAGCAGAAAAACGAGTGACAAGATTCTAGAGCAGCATATAAAGATCAAGTTCTGTGTGCAGATCAGTAAAAGTGCTAGTGAAATGTTAGCCCTATTAACAATGGTTTATGGTGAATATGCTTTGAAGAAATGAAGTGTTTTTGAATGGCACAGGGCGAGAAGATATACAAGATGACCCAAGAAGTGGTCAGCCAAAAATGCAAAGGACAGATGCAAATGTGGACAGAGTACAAACCTTGGTGCACTCAGATTGAAAATTAGGTGTGAGACTAATAACAGAAGAATTGAATATTGATAGGGAAACAGTGTGACCAGTTATTACAGAGGATTTGGGAATGAGCAAAGTTTCCTCAAAGATGGTACCTCGAATCTTGACAGATGACCAGAAACAACATCGGCTTCACATTTCATCTGATTTTTTACACAATACAGAGATGTTTGATAGGGTCATTACCGGTGATGAAACATGGTGTTTTCAATACGAACCAGAAACAAGACACCAGAGCATGCTGTGGAAAACACAGAATTCACCTCAGCTGAAGAAAGCATGCAGTTCAAGACCATGCTTGTGTGTTTCTTCAGTCACAAAGGGATAGTTCACTATGAATTCATTTCACAAGGACAAATGGTGAATCAGCAGTGTTATTTGGAAGCGCTGACAAAGTTACGGGAATCTGTTTGGAGGAAAAGACCTGAACTCTGGCCTGACAAGTGGATTCTCCACCATGACAATGGCATTGCGTATGATGAATTAAGAGTTCACAAATTCCTGGCTAAGAAATACACTACAAAAGTGGACTCTCCACCTTATTCAACATAATGATCAAGTCAGGGAGGATGAGATTCGGTATGGCATGTAGAATGCATGGCAGGGAAACTGAAGACATAGGATTTACATGGTAAAGCTAGAAGGAAAGAGGCAACTAGGTGGAACTAGATATAAGGGGAAGGATAGTGTTAAAATGAACCTTAGAGAAATAGGATTGGGTGGTACAGATTGGATTAATCTGGCTCAGGATGGGGACCAGCGGTGGGTTCTTGTGAACATAGTAACGAACCTTCAAGTTTTATAAAATATGGGGAAATTCTTCAGTAGCTGAGCAGCTGGTGGCTTCTCAAGGACTCAGCTCTATGGAGTTTATGAGTTAGTTCAGTGACTGATGGTTACTGTAGTTGTGATACATGGCATTCAGAGCTTAGCAGCTTTTTGTCGCCTTGGTTTTCCACTTCTCACGCCAGACATCTTATGTTTTTATATTCTCTCTCAGGTCAACCATACATGGTCCTCGTCCTCACTGAGTTTGCTGTCTGCTTCATCCATTTTCTTTAACATTAAATGCTTATTTCTCCTGGTACTTTACTTTCACCCATTCTCTACCTCTGCTTGTCATCTTCATCCTCCTGTTAGTCTGCATCTGTGAGCAACTTACCTATCTCATTCTTATAACACATTCTGTATCGTTCTGTGTTGTGATTTTCCAGTGCATATATTCTTTACAGGCATGTTCTGGATGTCATTAGGATTTAGTTCAGTGTTACTTTAATGTCAAGGAGTCAAGATGGCTTAGTCGGTGTAGTGACGGTCTGCAGGCTGGACAGCCAGAGTTCTATTTGTGGTGGTGCAAGATCTTTCTCTTCTCCACAGTATCCAGACTGATTCTGGGGGCCTCGCAGCCTCATATCCAATGAATACTGGAGCTCTTTCCTCAGAGTTAAAGTGGAAGGGGCATGTAGCTGACCACTCACCTCCATCTAATGATGAAGTCAAGGGAAGTGGATCTGTACCTCCAGTCCTCCATATGTCTTCATGGCATAGTGCTTACTCTTATGTCAGAAATGGCTCTTTATGCTGGAACAGTGCCTGTAAAATCAAATGTTCCTAGCAGGCAGCTATGCGTCACCTTCACCTTAGACACAGAGTAGCTGGTGAAAGTATGAATTTGTTTTAGTGGAATGCAGGCATTATGTTTGAAGGTATTGACCATTATGCCACCATCAATGGCAGTGTCAGTTCTGCTAAAAGTACATCTTGATCTGTGAGCTAATGCCTCAGTCAAGATGGCAACCAGTAAGCTTCATTATATACAGCAGACTAATTAGGGTTTATCGACAGATTGTCTTCTCTCAGAAGTAATTTTGTAGCAGGCTGTGGTTCATGGGGATGTAGCTCAAACCCAGAAATTTTGAGAACCCCCCCCCACCCCCATTACTATATCGTAAATATCCAGCAGTATGAAACATTTGGAATGATGTCAATTTACTGTAGCAGTGTACAAAATCTTGAATGTGAGAAAGCGAAGCAGACTTTAGAATCTCATTCATTCAAGGGTTTTGCAACTTCCAGCCTGAGAGTCATGATTTATTTATTATATATTTATATATTTTCCCATTGGAAAATGAGTGAGATAGTGTAAACTGAATTCATCTGCCTCTAGGATCCACTGGCAATCTGTTGTTAGCATGGTAATGAACTTAATATTCCATAAAATCTGGGGAATATTTTGAGTAGCTGAGCTACTCTGGTCACTGAAATTGTTTTACTCGTGGATTACTAGGCTGATGAACGGTAATCTCTCTCTGAAATTGCAGTTATTGGTGGTCACCATTTATGCCCTACATTATAAGCTAAAAAGTGAACAGTTGTAGGAAATGTGTGTTTTTTTTTTTTGTGGCCTAAATATCTTTGTAATGTTTTAAACTATATAGTAAGTAAGTAAAGTAAAGAAATTCCTCTGCTACTATACTGGCTTCACGTATATTCCTCATTGTATCCTTGTATCTTCCTCTTACCCATGCCTGTAACTTAAGCACTGACCAGAAAGGAATCGCCTGCTTCTACAGTTGTTCCTGTTTCATACCAGTCTGTTTCTGCCAAAATCTGATTACTGAGCCGTCACATAGCTGCGGATATTTCCTAGACTGCAACTGATAATATTATATTATAATATAATTCTGCCATTCTTGACCTTGGCATTAGATAGAGGCAAGTGGTCAGCTTAGCATCCCAGCCAGTTTACACATATAATTCTTAAAATAAAGTGTTTGTTTCCATAAACAACACTAACTGATTGGTGTTTGTAATGGAGACAGAGTATTTTCTATTAAGTAAGAACTGACTTTAAATATTGCTCNATCACCCTCACGTGTCATCTGGGGCTGGTACAATAGGTTAGAAGTGGCCACAGTACAAGGGACTTAGTCCTACCCCACTAAAAAAAAAAAAAAAAAAAAAAAAAAAGATACTGTTTAATTCATATATACAGTCTGTGCTGAAGAAAAGACAAAGCCCAGTTATACTATATATATAAAATGCTGACGGAAGTGCAACCTGATAGCTGTATTACAAGAACTGTTTACAGGGCATATATGCAAAGCACGTAACTGCAGAGAACTTACACGAGAGTGCATCTTTGCAATGGAGTTTGCATCTGTGGATAAAGGTAAAGTTGTCCCTGTGCTTAAGTAAGGTGCAGAGATTAAATCTCCTCCAGCCAGTGTCCCATACTCTTTCCCTATACATGGCCAGATCTACCATTTGGTCTCACCACTTTACTTAAATGAGACAAATGAACCAGGATATGGACACTGTGTTTTCAATTTAGCAGAAACAACCAAATGGCTGGGAAACCAGTCAGACTAAGGGTGTATGACTGAAGTAATGCAATTACTGGATGAGATGCTGCAACAAGTTAACCCACATGCTGAGTCATAAATACAAATGCATGATTAAATAAATGTGTTGATATTTATTAATAACATTTAAGATCTGATAGAA
Source organism: Cryptotermes secundus (assembly GCF_002891405.2). NCBI lineage: Eukaryota > Metazoa > Arthropoda > Insecta > Blattodea > Kalotermitidae > Cryptotermes > Cryptotermes secundus. Next base: position 890,603 of record NW_019738957.1, on the reverse strand, counting down.
TGACATGTTACGTGTGGTACAGCTCTTTCCCCACAACTTCAGCATGGCTTGAAGGTAAAAGATATAAGACATCACTTAACTATAAAGAATTGAAACATGTATACGATTTAATAAATTATCTTTTGATTACATTTATTGTTTGAATTAAAAAAAAAACTTAATGTGTATGGAATTTATATAGTTGGGATTTAAGTAGATGTATTTGTCACTCAATGAATACACTTTTAAACAACAAATGGCATGATCACTTAGTTGCTGGACTGGCTGCAACTTCTCTGGTAGGTGGAGGTAGGTACAGATCTGCTGAGTTTTTTATGATTCATTTAAAAATTGTTGATTGTATCACTCAGAAATAAGACCTTGTAAAATGAAGTTGTATGCTGTTCCTTCTGCACTTTACATTTTATTGGAAAGTGGTAGATTTGTGAATCAAATTCTGCTTCAAATTAGAATTGCTGTAGAAACCTACATGACATTAATTTTGCTTTTAAACCAATAATATGCAGAATTGAAGCATGTGATTGGATTTTCCAGTTCTAAGTGCAGTGGTATCAGTTAACAATACTGAGTATTCAGGATGTCCATCCATGGGCAAAATAAAAAAAAAATGTGGTGAAAATGAAAGAATTTGATAATGATAATAAACATATCTATTTGTTACTTGGCTAATGAAGTTGAGATCTATTTGACTCATGCTAAAGCATTTTGATACAAGCTGAGAATATGGAACAGATTGCCAAAAAATTTACGCTTTGCGTGCTGACACGAAAGGCACAGTCATGCAATGGTATGTCAGGACCTGCAGATAGAACTTCAAATAGTCTCACAGTTTCCATATGGCTTTTTGCTTTCACCGAGATCAAGTTGGGATTAAGGAATAAGAGATTTGATGACATCATGATTCAAGCAGATTGCACTTGCCAAGTTCAAGAGCACTTGACTTCTGAAAACCCAACAGGGGCACACTTGCTGGACTCACTGCCATCGAGTCACATGGGAACTACTCTAGAGAGGACAGTATGGGATGTAGGGTTAACATACTTATTACAGAGAAAGAATGCAGTCTGGAAATTATTTGATCACACCATGTATTATAAACGTCATTTCCGTTATTAAAAAAAGATACCATTGCACCCCATCAGTCCCTGTGGAAAACAGATGTACATTAAATATTGTAACATAAAATGCATAACACTTAGACCGTAATTACTAAGGAGGGGAAGACCAGGCTTCCCCCTGCACTGGATTTATGAAAAAGAAACCAGAATTGAAGGAAATATATGAGTACCATATTAATAAAAATGTAAGGTACTGTAAATGGTCTAGTTACAAAAAGCGCTCCTGAACAAAGCAGATGGCATTTAGCTATGATTACAGGTCAAAAAAACTGAACAACTTCCTTTATGATGTGTTTTTGAAATTCCTTATGACTTTTTTTTTATTATTGCTTTTTTCTTCTGAAATATACTTTATCGTCATGTTCTCCAGGAATATGTGAGATAGAAACATCTGTATTAGAAATTACCAACATCAAATTATTGCCTGCTGCTTGAATCATTTCTATTTTCCATTTTCATATTTGTTTTGATGCTTTGCTGTAGTTGATTGATCATCATCTCACCATTTTAAAAAATCAGATTTTCAAAAGTAAGAAATTTAACAAATACTAATACTAAAGTTTAAAATTATTACTTTATCTAGGATACCCAGAAGTGATCAGAAAAAGTCTTAAAATGGCCTTAAATGTAGGTCTGTATAGAAATACTTTTGCCTGACATCCCTTGGAGAAAATCCTGGAGCACCCATGACTTAGACCTTGTTCTGGGAAGGTACCTTGACACAATTCAGGCCTTGCCTCCATTGCTTTAAATGAATGGATGGACTAGAAGCATGATAATATCATTTTATTGCTGGCCCTGGGGAAGTTGGGCTGCAGTGTCAATCTGGACATATGAGTAAACAGAAAAATCCTGCCTCCTCCAAGAATTAAAACCTGGTTATTCAGCTCTTATGCAGCAGCTTTAGTGGATGAACTAACCATTCTCTCTGTATGTCTGAATATATACTCAAATCATGCTCTTCATTAACCAAATTTTACTCAATCAGATATTAACTAAATATAATCCAAAAATTATACAAATATTGATCAGGTTCATCATTCTAATTGAAGTTCAAAGTAGTTTTAATAACTCGTTAAACATTCACAATACTGGTAAATGTTTTATACTTAATTTAAATAAGACAGTCATATCTGCTTTAATCACAATGTTTGATAAGAGACACAAGAGCCTGGTATATAACATAATCTTAATTTGTGCAAAATTACAAGAGTACATGTTAATGAACTTCATGAACCCATGTCAATTAGGCTTTTAGTATCTGAAAAGAGGTTGAGTTTGAAAATACTTTTACAAACCATTAAGTAACAATTTATTCACATGAACACTGATTGAAAATGTAATGAGCATCATTAAATTGTCAACTTTCATCCCAACTTGAGAAGTACATAATTAAGACGTTAAATTTTCTTGCATCTAACACAGTGAGAAGCCCCACATTAAAATAGCTGCTGAAAAAAAATCTGTCATCAGTTACAAGAATTTAACGAATTCTATGTTCATAGAACCAGAATGCTCTTGCAATGAATAGTTTAATACATTTCACATCCTCACACCTTATTTTCCTATGGCCAATTCTAATATTATTTTCTGACACTGCAGGTAAATGTTTATCCCATTTAGTGTTTAGGAAGTAGATAAAATTATCACCAGTTATCTAAATTAATAATATTTTCTGAATAAATTCTTTTCTTAATTCCATAATGAAACTGGGGTTTCCTTTGTTGTTATTGTTGTTCCCTGGTATTCATATCTAGAAACATTTAAACTAATGTACTGCTTATTCTAAACACCAGTTACTTTAGTCAGTGTTATGACTGGAATATGGGCTAGTCATTAGGGTATCAGTATTTGATCAGTAGTGGACACCCCCCCACCAAGGAGCCTCATCAAGATTATAAGTGGCTACTAACAGTGAGACAATAATTGTTCCAAAATAGTGAATGATGAATATTACACCTGGCGTCAAAAGTCAGATTGAAGATGAATCCAGCATTACAGGCAATCTTCAAGCAGGTAAATATGTTAACTCAAAAATGATCTAAGCTCCAGCCAAGATATACTGGTGGCCTGTCAAGAGGAACCCAGAACTTAAGTGGCAGCCGAGACCAATTGGTGGCTGGCCAAGAAGAACTAACAAGTGCAATAAGTGCCATAATGACTGGTCAGAGTGAATCCAGGGAAATAATAATGGACACACTAGACAAACTGTTGAAGGGTGTCATGGCAGTGGTTAAACAAAAGACTGAGAATCTTTGCAAGGAGTTTTGTTGTGAGCTATAGGTGACATGACAAGATGTAGAAGCAACACAATGCAACATAGAGGTCACTTGACGTGACCTGGAAGCAACCTGTTAGGTGTTTGAGAAGCAGTTGTTGGCAGCAGACTGCAGTCAAAACTGCTGAATACCAAGTGTGACCAAGAACCTGCAAGAGACTTTTAGAATGGCTGCAGCTGTACAATAAAGTTGTGAAAGTCCAGTAGAGCAGAGTCAGAGAGAAGTTGCTGAATGAGAAGATGTGTGTTGCCATGGCAGAAGAAAGATATGTGAAGCAGTGTGTATTGTGAATTGCATGTTAATATAGTGCAAGAAGAGAAGGACAGAGCAGTGGCATACAGTGAAATAGTAACGAACAGAAAGACAATCTGACATTAAGATCTTTTGTGGCCACCTACAGTGAAATAATAACTGTTTCAAAATAAGTACAAACATTAATTATACCTCCATTCCACCAAACATATTGTAACGTGGATGGCACAACAGGAAGTAGGGGTCACGTGAACTCTGTGTTTCCACGAGTGATGTCACGTATCCCCACTCCTCCCATCATTACACAATACTCGGTAAACACCCTTCCCCCCTAGGCTGTGACGTCACGCAACAGGCAAGTCCATGCAGTGACTATTGCTAGGCAGTTGGTAAACCCTACTTTACGCAACAATGGTAGCTATCTCATAACTGTTTCCTATGTTGTCAGTGCAGAAGCTACATAATGAGGAGTATTTGTCAGAGAGAGAGTTACTAGTATCCAATATTCAGTATGAGTTGAAGTCCAGCAGCTATGAGTTGAGTCGCATTGAGTGAATGGCAGTGACTACAGCGGGAGAAGTAATTGTGAGACTGCGGATGGCAGTAATTAGGAAATTGAAAATTGTGTAAGTGTAAGAGCGAGTGTGGAATAAATTCGATAGATCCAAAACAGCATGAAGTTATTTGTCGCGTGACACTTTGGTGTCAGAAGTGTCTACGAACTTAAACACGCCATAATTTAGGACGAACAGTTGAATTTACAAGTACATAAAGTGTTACCCTGCAAAAAGAAAATGGACTCCCAGCAGATGGTGGAAGAGGGCCGATAGAGAAGCTGCCCAGAAAAGGACTGATGACAGGTGGAAAGCCCGGCGAGAAAAGATGGACCCCGACGAGAAAACCTGGTGAGAAAAGATGGTCGCAGAAACGGAAGCCATCTGAGCAGAAACGAGAGCTATCCAAGCAAGGACGGAAGCCATGCAAAAAAGGATGGACGCCAGGCACAAGGAGATGGTAGCCACATTTAAACCTGAAACAGAGGAAGAGACAATGGCCTGCCAAGAAAAGATGGATGCGCAACTAGAAGAAGAAGAGCCGACCTCAGTGGACATGAAACCTGAGGTGGCAAAATGAGAGGTCTCCATAGAAGACACCACAGTAGTGCCGGTTGGAGAACCTGAAGAAGAAATGATGCCGATTACCCAAAAAGAGACAATGGCCTGCCAAGAGATAGAGGCACGTCTAGAAGAAAAAGAGCCGACCTCAGTGGACAGGAAATCTGAGGTGGCCCAATAACAAGAATTCCTCATAGAAGACACTGAAGTAATGCCAGTTGGAGAACCGAAGAAGAAAAGGTGTAGGGACCGAAACCAGCAAAAAATGAAGAAACGGACCCAGGGAAAGGATGGGTGCCGAAGAAGACTGGCCATCGCCCGCAGAGGGACGAGCCACTGTGTGGAAGTGGCACAGCAGAAGAAAACCAGCAGGAAGGTGTCCCACCATGCAACAGTGGAATGGCACAAAAGGAACAGCTTCAGGAAATCTTGGACCCAAGGAAAGTGTGGACTGTGGCACAAATTGGCTGCCGACAGAAATATGACTAGCCGTGCAGGTGTGACATGGCGCAAGGGAAATTTTGTAAAGAAATATTCAACCAGGGTCTATGCTGAACAAGAAACCTGGAAAGGACAAACAGAGGAAAATAGATGCTGGAAAGGCCCGCAAGGCAAAACGAGAATAAAGGTGCCAACCGAAAACACCATTGGAGGGTGTAGATCAGGACTGCAATCGTACCTAGGAGGGAGAACTCGTAAGAAGACCATCTACGAGATTGTCAGCGTGAAGATCAGAAAGTGAATAGTTGGATCTTCTGTCGGCCTATGACAAGACAAGGATTGGACCTCGTGGAGGGATCGAACCCCTCCAAAACGGAAAAAGAGACTGCAAGCAGAGTAGGAACCAGTAATGTAGAAACACCGGCCTCCCCAGCGTGAATGAGGAGAGAATGAAAGTGAGGAGTGAATGTGATACAACGGATCGACGAACACTGGACCATGGAATTGTTCAGGACAAACAATCTTAAGAAGGGAGCAGATGTAATGGCTGGAGAATAGTCACTGCAAGAGGAGTAGTCGAACAAAAAGAAGACACAGCAAGCACAGCCTTGAAAGAAAAGGAACGTGGATGTACCGTTAGGCTGTTCAGGATGAACAACCTTTAGAAGGGAACAGTGTAACGTGGATGGTGCAACAGGAAATAGGGGTCATGTCCAATAATTACACAATGCTCAGTAAACACCCCTCTCTGCTAGGCTGTGATATCATGCAATAGGCGAGTCCGTGCAGCAACTGTTGCTAAGCAATCGGTAAACATGATGTTACACAACAGTGGTAGCTATCACGTAACTGTTTTCTGTGTTGTCAGTGTGGAAGCTACATAATGAGTATTTGTCAGTGAGAGCCAGTTACTAGAGAGATAGAGTTACTAGTATCCAGTATTCAGTATGAGTTGAAGTCCAGCAGCTACGAGTTGAGTCGTATTGAGTGAATGGCAGTGACTACAGCAGAAGTAATTGGGAAACTGTAAATTCAGTATTCATGGTATGTTACTCATTTAAGCACAGGGACAACTTTATTTTCCTTTTACTGGTTACCGCCATCTAAAAGGACATTTAAATTAATTTGTCTGCTGGCATCAGGATACAGTATAATAAATTGAAGAGTACAGCATTATACAATACTGTTACAAATTTTTGCAACCCATGAACTTTCCTTTCAAGTCATCAGTTTACCCTGACTAGTGATTTCTTCCCTCTGTAAATCTACAGGTTGAAATTGATTTTATTTTTTGGGATTTCTTCCAGGCTGTAACGTAAGTGTAAAGCTTAGACATAAATAATCACAGTTACACTTTCTTCCATTTCAGGGTAATTTAGTCACCCAGTAGCTTTCTTTGAATTATCTGCACAGTTTACATGAAGTTGTTTTAAACAGTTCTGCTCCAGTTCCTTGGATGAACTACCCTTGGACAACTTCTCTATTGTGTTGTAATTCTTGTCAGCAATTATGCAGATTTCTTGAGGCTGAAGAATTTCAGAAAGTCCAATGTCTGGTAAGTCTTTCTTGTAGAGAAGACGAGCAAGAATACCAAGAATTACCATCTCACCTAGCATCGCTGAGTTGTAGATCACTGGAAACATAAACATAGCATGTTAGTCTAAAGTCATTGCACATTTCATAAATTCAAGTAGAATTTAAAAAGTTTTTTGTTATAAGTACGCAAGTCTTGACTAAAGCAAATGTATGTGGGAGAATAAAATTAGTAACAAAAGCCTCAGTTGAGTGTATAGTGATAATGGCAATGTATGTCTCTCATGATGTATGGATTATACAAGAAGCTGCTCAGCTGATGCTGAAGGCTAAGTTTACCTGAGAACTTGCTAGACACTTCCGGAAGGGTTACACATCTGTAAAAGTAACTACCAAATCTTTGCAAGAGCCCAGTTTCATTTCAATGCTGTGGAGAGCAGATGAGTGAGTAGTGAGTGCAGTCAGTAAGCTAGCGAGTGAATAGTCAGTCGGCACTCATTTCAGAGCACTGCAGATAAATTGAGGGAAGAGGAAAGTGCAGCGAGTGAGCAGTAAACAAAGAACTGAACTCAAGTTACAGACAGTGAGACAGTAAGTAGTCCATGTACTGATAACCATTAATTCAATAACCTCTGTACCGATAATTTACAAATTAAGTGGAATTATTTTCTGAAATTCCAGATTTAACAAATTTATATTCAAGACATTGACAATGCAATTTGAACACACTGGCATCCGGAATAACACACTTCTTTTCAAGTTCTTAATATAAAGTATTTATCCAAAAAGCCCGTAATTCATGTAGAATCTCATAATCCATCTCATTAAGAATACATAGGAATCTATATACTTTTTTTTATTACTTGGTGGGATGGGACTGAGTCCACTTGGTACTGCGGCCACTTCTGGCCTATTATATCAGCCCCAGATGATAGGTGAGGCTGATTGTGGAGCAATTGGTGGAATGAAGATAAGTACTCGGAGAAAACCTGCCCCAGTGCCACTTGACCAGACCCGGGGTTGAAAACTCAGGCCGCCATGGTGGGAAGCCAGCGACTAACAGCTTCAGCAATACCGCAGCCATAGGAATCTATATATATATATATTGTAATGCAATAAATTTTAAACTGCCTCTAATACTTGTGTTTGCATTTACTATGCATACTACTCTGTCCAAAAAGTATCGAACCTTGGGCCGGGAAAACAAAGTTCTGTGTCTGGGTGGTTACAATACCTAATTGCCTTCAAAGTAGGCCCCTTGTGACTCCACACACTTAGCCCAGCGGTCCTTCCATCACTGGAAGCAATTGTGGAAGGCTTCTTTTGGAATGGCGTGCAGCTGCGTTCTGTATGATGTCCTTGCGGCTGTCAAAATGGCAGCCTTTTAGCAGTGTATTCAATCTTGGGAACAGCCAGAAATCACAAGGAGCCATGTCAGGAGAGTAGGAAGCCTGGCAAACCTGCAGAATGCCATGCTTGGTCAGGAAACCCTGATCAGGTGTGATGAATGAGCTGGGGCGTTGTCATGATGCAGCTGCCAGTTGTGTGCATCCCACAGCTCCGGTCTCTTGCACTGAACTACATCACGAAGATGGCAGAGGACTTCTTGGTAGTACTCCTTATTGACAGTCTGGCCTAGTGGTGTATACTCATGATGCACAACACCCCGGTAATCGAAAAAAACAGTCAGTATCATCTTCACATTGCTCCGAACCTGTTGTGCTCTCTTGGGCCTCGGGGATGTTGGATGCTTCCATTATGATGGCTGGACCTTGGTTTCCGGGTCATATCCGTACACCCACAATTTGTCACCAGTGACAGTCTTCAGGAAGTCAGAATCCCTGTTGGCGCACTCCAGCATGTCCTCCGCGACCTCAAGGCGGAGTTGTTGCTGCTCTGGCGAAAGCAGCTTGGGCACAAATTTTTCCGCCACTCTTCGCATGCCCAAATCCTCAGTTAAAATTGTGTTTGAGGAACCTCTGCTGATCCCAACCTCATCAGCAACTTCACGGATGGCCAAACGATGGTCCTCCATGATCAGTGTCTGCACTTTTTCAATTACATCAGCATTTTGGCTCATTGACAGTCTCCCGGAACGCTGCTCACTGTCCGCCAACATACAGCCATGTTTAAAGCGGTTGAACCACTCTTTAATTTGAGTGACCCCCATTGCATCATCACCAAAAGCCTGCTGAATTTTACGAATTGTTTCTGCTTGGGTATCCCCAAGTTTCTGACAAAACTTGATGCAGTATCGCAGCTCCAAGCATTCTGTCATCTTGAGCGAAACGAGAATGTGACAAACACATGTTACACCACTTTGCTATCTGGCAGCCACAGACACATCCAGCAGTGTTGTGAGTCAGAAAAAAATTGCGCATGTGCATGAAAGTCCCTTCTACCACTACACTCAGTTTCCCCACCCCTTTGGCCATTACTTACAGTGGAAAAAATAAAGTCGGATACTTTTTGGACATACGGTATACAGCATTACATGATAAAGTAAAGTAAAAAGTAAATGTATCCCTGTAAGAGGCTGTGGAGGTCCATAGGGTTGTGGGAGGTCGAGGCTCCCACATTTCCTAAACAATCAGCTCACAGGTGGTGGTGAGGTTGTCAGCCTTATGCGCTGGCAGCACCTTTACCCGCAGGAAGATTCCTGCTACTCATTTTCTGTTAGAGGCGTAGTCGACTCCAGGGCCATAGTGCGGCTGGAAGGATTAAGTAAATTGAAAAAATCCACCTCATCAGGACTCGATCCTGTGACCTTCTGGCGTTTTCAAGTGGTTAAAAGTAAGACTCTTGTCATGATCCTTTTATTTTCTGGAAGAGGATGAGATCACACAGCCAAACAAATCAAATTTCATGGAGATTCAGTCACCAGTAGTTCAGAAACTGCATTACTGAAAGCTGCATGGGTAGGCACATTCACATGATATGAAATACATTTTTCAAAATGAAGGTTTCTCCTTTTTCATAAATGTGCTGCTCTAGAAATTACAAAAACTTCGAAGCAGATCACTTGGCTGGAAATTTGTTTGGAAGGAACACATTTATAATCAGTAATTCCTTTGATGTGAGGAAAACAGATCAGAATTGTTTTGTCTTTTGATTTTGACTTTCACATATTTTTTCACCTTTAAGACACAGTATTTTTCTATTGGAGACTTCAGGCATTTTATTTTTTAATCATATGTAGAAACCAGAATCTCATCACTAATCAATAGCTTTCTTCCAAAGGACCAAATTTTCCCAGTACACTTGCAGAAAGTTCTGAGCAAATTTATTTCTTTAGTTCTTTGACAGACAAACAAAATATGAATCAAGTTTTTTATATACGTGTGGTATGTAAGTGGGACAGATATAATATAAATGCTGCACTGGCACCTCACAGATATTAATTGGATATTCAGACATTCCACTGAACATCACAGCATAATGGTTAGCATTCTCACTATGTATTTCCATTACACAGTAATCCTTCCATTTAATAGTATTTTAACAGTTTTGACTGGTCTTGGTTACAAAATATGCCAGCTTACTATATAGTTGGCAGCTACAATTTGGATCAGGGTAACTTGCTGCTTGTCATGTCACACTCACTCTCTTTAAAAGAAAACGCTTAATTTTGGCTGGTACAATAGTCCTTTATTCTTAAATCCTATTTTGTGTACACTACTACTTGATACAGTCCTGTCATTTCAGGACAGAAACTCACAAAATGAATTTGTGTGCTCTTCAAAATTTCCATGGACCCCCAGGATTCCTCCCTATCATCTGTGTTCTTTGGTTATAATAGCTTAATGCTAGGCTTTGATTGTGTTATATTTTAAGGTTGGGGAATTTTTAGTAGAAGGACTCCTATGATGTGATATATGCTTTTTTGCTCTTCTGAGGTAAGTGGATTGATGACAGAGATGTTCAATTTGTCCAAAAATTTGAAAATTAAAAGCTCAGCTTCCAGTCAGATGCCTTGTTTTATTGAGCAAGTCCTTGAAGAAACCCTCAGAATCTACACTTTTTTCTTTGCTTTTCTAAGTTTCAAGATGGGATGCAAATGGGGAAAGCAGTATCTGGTATATTACTATGATTGTGTTTCTGGACATTATCATTTGTCCTGTTTCTATTTAAAGCACACATACACATAGGTGCTAGGCCTCATGTGTGTTGAGTTGTCTAATGTTTTTAAAGTTTGTCCTTAACTCTCAAAGATGGTTTATGCTGTGCTTGGTTTATATATTCTGTCTTGTGTTGGTGTCTGTGTCCACAGACAGGGACTAGCTGTATCAACTGGGCCCATTTGAATAGGTTCCACCTGAAGATGGAAACAGAATCCAGTCTCAAGAACACTGTGTTTGTCAAATAAAAACTGAATGATAGATAATGTCAAGAAACGCAATAATTTTATTAATATACCATTGTCACAGACTTTTAGAACCTATCTGGTATGTTTCTATAAATAGGCCCCTGATCAAGTTCAGCATATAACAAATGAAATTGATGGAGAATTGTTATATAGACAAGAAATTCAAGTAACCCAACACAGTGTTACATGGATAGTCTTGAGACATAATTTTATGTAACTTACAGTTAGCATACACAGCAGGAGTGATGGGAGGCTCACAAGCTATGAGATCAAACCTGACAATGATGCGAGCAGTAAGTGCTTGGAATTTGGCAAGCAGCAGCACCAGCTGAAGCACTATGAACTTGGCCTGCAATTGATGATCTCTGAGAACCTCACTTAACATCTTGATTGTCATACTCATACCCCAAACTCCGAACAATATTGACAAGATGACAACTGGCTGCAGATACATGTAGTTCACCTCATACAGGCTCTGTAGAAAAAGACATGGTTGGGCTTGAGTTTAAATCAGTTTATACCAGAATTAATGAATTTACTTTATAGATGCTATGTAAACACTCAATCTCAGTAAAAACTGACTATGAATGATAAAATTCAGTGAAATCTCTATGCTATCTTGAACAGATGTCACTAGCAGAGTGAAATAGACACAAACATATATAAACACTAATGCCATCAATGATTTGTATGACAGAATTTTCATGCATTTTGGCCAGGATAGATTAAAAGCTAGTGCTCTTATTTTAATCAGTCTTGTTAAATAGATTAATTCCTTTATCATAAATTATTTTCTTTTACTATTTATTTGCAAAGGAGGCATGAAGTTATGACAGTGTACTTCCAAGTTCATATTGTAAAATTCTGCTTAAAATTTTAAAAATATTTGTTAATTTTACTGTGCTCTTTTACTTCCATTTTCAAGTACAATGTATACCATCAAAAATGAAACACAAAGAACAATGGACAGTGGTAGAGAAACAACAGTGGAACTGTTCCCCCATGCAATGTACTCTCCTAACTTTTCTCATAACATTCAAGGGCTTGTCAGCCTGGTTGCTAAGTGGTTTCAGATTAACTGGTTTCTTTGCATAATTGTTGCTATCTTTAATGTATACATTCTGATGTGTTTCACTATGTGGTATTATTATATGACCATCAACACAACAAAAATCACCTAATACTAAGAGGAAACAGCATGCATATACACGTATAATCAACATGCAATTTACCACCTAAAATGTAACAAATGTCTATTAAAATACATTGGGCAAACATGATGTACATTTAAAGACTGATATAAAGGACATTTCCAAGCCATAGGAACAGATAAAATTCAAAATACACCCGAGACATACTCAACACAGTACACACAGATATAGTACAGTCAACCAAACATTTTAAATACTGCACACTGAACAAAAGGCCAGTTACTTAATTCACACCCTTGTGCTTTACATATACAATCTAAGCAGATGAAAACTACAAATGAATAAAGCCTCACTGACATACAAACCTCTATATTTGACCTAGTGATAAAACATACCCACCATAATAACACATATCTAAATAAAACCGTCCACCCAAACACACCCCTGCACCCACCTCCTATCAAACATAACCACTTCCCCATTTGATCATCACATGACCCAAGCAACATACCTACCATACCCACTATGACATTAAACATCAGTGAGTCCTGACACAATCATACCCAGGAGCAACCAGAATATCCAGCAGCAGAAAGAAGTTATTTCTCAACACAAGATGCAACATATACAACACACATTAAAATACATAAGTAAAGCAACCAAATTTGGAGCAAATAACAGTAAGACTACACATACACAGAAAACGCTAAAAATACCCACTCTCATTGCAGATTAATAGCACCACAGCCATTCATGACACCACAGAAAGGAATATAGAGAATACATTAGAAATTTTAACACCACTTGCATATAACTGATCACCCATATGACATGTAATCATCTACACCATACTGTATGATTACACATTACTCACAGCCAGACTTTATTAGTACACCTTTAATCTATTTTCAGATATGTAATGGACTAACAACAATGCCGGCTCCAAAGGTACAAAGCACCTATCTAGCCTCTAGTCACCACAGGAATTCACTTTACTAAAAAGATAATTCGAGTGTATTTTAATCAATAATTAACAGTTAATTTTAACATTTTGATAGAGATATGGATAACAATGATTTATTGCTTTAACCTGTAAATATTACAACATCAATTTAGTAACCACGAGAAGCATACAAAAATTTTGTAACTATATTTATCTATATCAATATAATTACTAATATGGATCCATATTAGAACACAATCTAACAATGAGAGATTATCATGAAAACTACCTGATGATGATCCAGCTGGCTTGAAACATAGAGCAAATACAGAATAATAAATAAATGTTAGTACAATAATAATGGTTTTGTAGGATGTCGATGTTCGCTGAGACAACCACTTGAAGCTATAACAACAAATGTTCGTTGTGTTTATAACGCATATTACAAATGAGCAGTAGCTGTCTGAAGAATACCAGAGGAGACTCCTTTCATGGCAGCTAGTCCGGTCCAGTGAGTATGATGTCAAGTGCAGGCCCTGAAAAGGGCCGTTTTGTCTAGCAGTGTCATCTTGTAGCAGCCCGATTTTTCTCTTGCTGCAGTGGTGATTCTCGCTGGCCGGTGGTGCTGCGGTGCGTGCGCCGGTAGAGTCAACTGCCTATGATGTGTGTGCTGTTACTGGAAAGTTACAGCAGCAGCGATTTCTTGACATCAGCATAGCTATGATGGCTGTGACTGGGGAAAGACTGATGCTGGCATGTCTGAGGCCTGCAACTTTATACTTAGGCCACTAGGCGGTGCGCGGACCAGTTGGCGATAAAGCTGTGATTATGAGTGCCAATTGGATAGCGCTTGTGTTGGTGTCTAGAGAGCCAGGCTGAAAGTGATGTATAAATATTGCTGCAATTGTCAGCCCTGATTGGATAGCGCTTGTATTGGTGTCCAGAGAGCCAGGCTGGAAGTGATGTATAAATATTGCCTGATTTCTGTGCACAGCAGGAGTTGTCTGTTATGTACTGTGGGACATTCCCACAGTTTATTTATTGGAGATTATTGTGTTGACAGCCATATAATAATATCACACATTAACTGTTGCTACCTTAACCCTTTTCCTGTTTCATCTTATTTACTACATTAGTGCACATTTTAAGAATATCTACTTTAAATCTTAATGATTGATTTATCTCTTATGCTTTTGACTTTTACTCACTCCTAAATTCCTCTTAATATATGATATACTCTGTCATCTGTAATGCACATTACAAAAAAGAAAAACAGACATCATAGCTTTTTCTCTCTCTAACATATGTTTTCCAGTGGTCTTACAATCTGTTTTAGCCTCAATTTTGGAAAATACAGTTCATTTGCACCTGTGTGACTTTCAACAATTTCACTGGTATGTATAAAAAAAATGATAAACACATTCATACGTAAACACACTGTATATAAGCCTAAGGCTTTCCGTTCTATCTTTATTGGGTCATGCAAAAGTCATCATTGTTATTAGTAATAGACAGGAATGCCAGTGTAAGGAGAAGTACTAGATATAAGCTTCAGTTGACATTACAATCCTTAGCTTTGCCAAAAACGAATTTACACCGTTTATGGCATGCACCACTTAATGTAGTAAAATCGTGATTTCATATATTATTATTATTATTATTATTATTATTATTATTATTATTATTATTATTATTATTATGAGTGGTCTTATAGGCAAGAAATGATTGGAGCCTTTGAAATAAACAATTGTTATCTCTAGCTATAAAATGAAACTCACCTACATTACTATATATCATCATGTGACACAGACTGAGAAACACTTTTCAATATTGGAAATAATTATTTTCAGAGTACCTTCTATGTTTCATTTTTCACACAGTCAAATGGAATGCCTTTAAATTATTAAGTTTGCCAAGCCAAACATTTATACTTTCTGATGGTGATGTTGGAATTTATATGCTAATTTAACATTTACCTCTTCTTCAGCCCACATGACAAGCAGGACCATGTATACCAGCCCCTGGACTATAGGTAACTGCAGAATCAATAATCGCAGGTACCGAACATGCTTCCTATAATGCATATGCAAGTTCATACATTTATTAGTTGTTTATAGAACTGTGTATGAAAGGGGTAATGACAACTTTAAATAAAAAAGATCATAAACAAATCAAAACTTGTCATTATTCTCTCTACTGAGGCCAACTGTTTCCCTGAATTTGTATGGTTTTATGGTTTCTCTCCAATCAGAAGTAAATACACATAAGGGAGGTCTTCCATCTGTCTGCTTGTTTGATTTCTAGAATTATTCAAAGGATTGTGATGGTATTTCAGAGACCGAAATATTGTCAAGTTAATCTCGTTTTGTTCATATAAATCTAATATCATCTCAACTAAGAAGACCCAATGTAAAACTACTTTCCCCAAGAAAAAACTACATTATTGTTTCCCTTGGAGTAAGAGTGGCCAGGTTTAAAAATGAATAATCATCTCCATTTACTGCAGAAATTAAAAGTGTGTGGATCTTTATATTCACATTCCATATACAACATTATGGCATACTTTCAAACACAGCAATAATTTTACCTTTAAGTAACTAACTCTTGGGTTCATCTTCCATTAACATAGTTATTCAGACCGTCAAAGTAGATATGTTTGCACCCATTCAAAATTAATATTAAAATCTTTCCGTCCATTTGTATGCATGAAGCAACTGGAGGACTGCTGAATAGATTTTCATAAAATTTTATATTTTGGAATTTTACGAAGATTTGTTAGCAAATTCCAATTTTGGATACAATTTGATAAACATATGGATGCTTTACATGAAGACTCTCATGCTCCTCTTAACCACTCTTTACTGTAACTCACTGAATATTTATTGGAGGAAAACTGTTTCAAAGGTTGTAGAGATAAATGAACCACATTTTTTTTCTACACATCTTACAGTTTTGGAGATGGTTAAACAAGATGGAGCAAACACAAGAATTGTTATGCTATGCACACTTTTACTGACTTGTTTTATCAAGCAAAGTAATACTCTGTACTAAGATATGACATGGAGAAAAGTACTCTTCTTTGTAAAAGTAAAACAAAGTAAAAATATTCTGTATTGTAAATTTCAGAAACTAATCCTGCTGTTTTTAGTGGTTACTTACGTTTACCATCTCTAAGTTCCTGGACTCACACACATCACTTATGTGACATTGAAAACTTCTTAAACTTCCTTAAAAAACAGTATTCCCACACTCAACTGGCCTAGCTGTCTTCAGGCACTAGTACCAAACAAACAACAGAATTCAGAATTACTGGGCTTTTTGATTTTGTCCATCGTCCAGTGTTATAAAAACACTAGAGAAAACGATATTCTCATGTGAGAGGAGACACCTGCTCTGTTGGTTCAATTAGCAGCAGCTAACTTCAATCACAATTTGTCCAGTGATTGAAATTAAGTCCTTACAACAGACCAAATGGAGTGTCTCCCCTCCCCCACCTGGGTACGGAAACAGATCAAGTTTTTGGCACAGTGTGTTCTCTAGCGGCTTTTTAAGACCACAGGGCAATGGACGAAGTCCAAGAACCCAGTAATTCAGTGTGTTATACATCATTGTTAGAACCCTTGTAACTGATCTGCTAACCTCAGCTTGATTTAATTTAGTATCATGTATTGATCCATATTAATTAACATGTTCGATTAGGTCTACTAGTACATGCAGCAAATGGACAACAGTTACATAGGCTACTTCTTGCTCTCAAGGAGTTTTAGCCCCACTCTCAAATGAAAAAAAACAAAAGAAAAGAAAAACGACTGGTCAATGCAGATGCAAAGTGAAACAGGAAGGCCCCCTACAGCTAGGTCCCTTAGAAAGTTACACAAAATTTTGCTTCTCTGAGTCCTTTGAGAATACGATATGTGACAGTTTTGAACATCATAACTTAAAGATGGGAGTTTCCTGAAACCCAAACCAAGCTTAGCATTTGTCAAACTTTGGACATAATGTATACGTTAAGTCTTTAAAGCCTAAACTCCCTGTAATCCTTAAACGGATTGCAGGAATAGTTAATTAAGGTGCTCCTATTTTTCAAAAGTGATCAATCCTCGTAATTTAGGGAGTTGACTTGTGGACTGAGAGGGCTCCAAGTTTTGAGGAGAAGGCATTCTGTTAATTCAGTTGTTTCATGACTCAAGAACCAAATCTACATCACTCCAAAATTTGTAATAAATTAGTCAGTTGTTTCCCAACTCAAGAACCCTATGGATGCAAAATCTGCATCCCTCCAAAATTTATAATTCATTACGTTAAATGTGTGGACTTACTACACTTACAGTGTTCAAAGTATAAGCTGTGTGTCCTAAAGAGAGATTAAAGAGGAAAATTAAAGTACCAGTTAAGTGGAATTTATAAAATCGAAATTATATTTGAAAACCAGTAACACAGTTCAATATTCAGATGAAAATCAGTGTGATACCTATCGTAACAAGCAATTGTAATCAAGTGTTTCCAAGGCAGTCATCATCACCCTAATAGGAATAAAGTGTCTTGTGGAACAAAGTGTGTGTGTGTGTGTGTGTTATAACAGGAGTTCCCCACTCCCTTTTCTAAGTGAGACCCTGCCAATTGACCTGAGAACAGAATCTTACTTCTACCGCAGAACTAGCTACCCACCACAGCAACCCCTCATGAATCCTTCACCCCTTTCATGAATCTGTAAACTGATAGTATCAGTTTACTGGCGCCCAAATTACAAATCAGTGTCCTAAAGATCAGGGGTGTGTAAATGGTGATGTGCAGGGTAAAGCCAGCTGTAACCACCAGCTGCCAGAGACAACAGTTAAAGTAAGTGGACAGACAATGGTAAGAAAACGGGTATAAAGAGAACATGGTGCAGCAACGGTGAAATGACAATTACAAGAAACTGACGACCAACGTGTGGGGCTTGAAGTCCCAAAGCAGACTGTTATAAATGGAAATAGCAAAACCAGAACTCTTAGTGAGATGGTTACACCCTTTAGAAACTTGTCTCATAATAAATAGGGAAATAGGCCTACATAATGCCACAGTCTAATGTCAACTTAGTTTCCCCTCACCATAGATCATTAGCAGTGACTTCTTGAAGGATTGCACGTGTCCATTGTTCAATATGGAATGGAACATTCCTAACTGGCACAAATATAAAATTACTGTTAACCTGCAAAATACATGGAAGTGTGTTGTAAGCCTATCAGTTTCTTTTCTGAGGGAGACATCTGTGCCTCTTCATTGAAATGAAAAACTTTGATTACTTTTCCAAAGATAGTTTTGCAGGAGCAAATTTTTGTATTTACATTTTGTGTGTGTGTTTGTGATTCACAGTTTGTAAGAAACATAACAGTTTATATACATGACATAAAATCTACCATTTTCCCACAATTGCCTTCCCAAGAGGAATATTTTTATATTAACCATTTCTTTTTCTACTATGGGCAGTTTGGGGAGAAGAAAGGGTGACACAGATGAACAGGTGTCTGGCTATATTATACTCATATATATGGACCATTATTTCACTCTACTCTTCCCAGATTTCTAGTAAAATGTTTCAAGTTATGGAACTCACACTTGATCAAAAAATGCTATCACTGAACTTCAGCCTCAGTTTGTTCAGTTTAGCCATTTGCCTAATAGACACTGCAGCTTTCTTTTTATATTTCATAATCCATACACATAAATGATTAACTTACTTGTCCACAGTCATGAAAGGGAGGCAGCAGCAGGGATAGCAACAGCATGGTGATACCTTGGGGTTGAGAGAGTTGGGTTTCACCCTGCGAATGAGTTCAGCTTCTCCACCACAGTATGCAACAAGCAGGCAGAACATCTGGTACAATGCAGCCATAAACACCCCTTGAGTCACAGCCTCAGCCAGTAGCTGTGCTCTGGGAACGACAATTGCACAGTATGTAGCCACGGCAACCACCTATACAATACACACAATTTCAATTTCACCTTCAATATATAGGGTGGAAGCAGGTGTTAAAAGAGCCAAGCTTATAGTGTTATACAAGTGCTTGTTAATCTTGAATTAAGATCTCTGTTTGTGTTCCCTGATAAATGAAACTACCTCATTCTTTGATTAGGTTCTTTCATGAGCATATGAAATTAATTCACATCAGCAAATTCCTTATTGCTATGAATCTGAAGGTTCAGCAATATCACACAAAAAACTCCCTCAACCAGTTCGGTTCAGTTCAGTCCAAATGATCCAAATATTTCTCTAAAATCCATTTCTTAGTATCTGAAGGTTCAGCAATATCACACAAAACCTCCCTCAACCAGTTCATTTCAGTCCAGTCCAGTCCAAATGATCCCAATATTTCTCTAAAATCCATTTCTTAATATTTGAGGTTTAACGTTTTCATGGCAGTGATTGTTAAAGCTATTATGTAATACTGAATAACTTGGTAGATATGTACCAATATTTAGGAGGAATCTGCTGCCTTAATCTTCAGGTTTGACTCAAAGATAGAGGCAACAGGTTCCTCCAAGACATTGGTACCAACCTGCCATACTACATGGTGTGTCAACCCAAATGGCAGTAATCTTTGTTTTACCATTATCCTCCTACCTGAGCTCAGGTTTCCCTAGCAGCTTCTTTTCTTGAGGTTCTGTAACCAGTATTTTGTATGCATTTCTTATGTTCCCCATGAGAAGCTTTTCAATTTGTGCTCATTTAACATTGAGGAGCCAAAATAGCTCAATCAGTACAGCGTCTGGCAAAAGCCAGGACAGCTGGGGTTGATTCCCAGCATAGGCAAGAGATTTTTATTCATTCCACAGCATTTAGACTGGGTCTGGGGTCCACTTAGCATCCTATAACAAATGCATACTGGATGCTCTTTCCCTGTGGGTAATGCCGACAGGAGGTGAAACTGACCACTCACCTCCATCTAGTGCTGATGTCAAGGGAGATCAAGACAACAAGGAAAAATACAGAAATTCCGTATTGAAATAGACATTTTTTGAGACCTCAGCACAAATGAAATGAGAGTATTAGAATAACTCTTTGTAATGCAAGTTTTGAATGTTCAAAACAGATTGAAGTACATTTTTCATGTCCACCTTAGACACCAAAGTGATTTTTAGCTCACTTTTCTCAAATTGAAAGAAAAGGAAGTTTATGGGATCACTTTGTTTGCTGTGAGGTTCTCTAAGTAAAGTTAAACTTTCCCTCCAGTGCATGCTATATGTATCACACTTATAATNAGCCAAAACGAAGAACACACGGTGCCTAAACCCAGAAGCCGACTTTCTTCATTGTCATCGCCGTGAAAACCTCAAAACTTACATAGAACTGTGTAATCTTCACATTTCTCTTTTGTTGCTTCATAATTCGTTGGTCCAGGTATCCTATCAGGATTTAGTTCACAGACATTCTTAATCTATATGCTTTCCTCAGAGTAAACATGACATGTACTACGTATTATGTAATGAAGGAAACTGTTGCATTGAGATTACAGAGGTTTTATATGTGAAGTGATTCATGTAACTCACTGGGTAAACACTCAGCACAAAAGCAGAATGTGTCTTGACTAGGGGAGACGCATTCTTCATGATGTGCCACAGCGTGTCTGCATACATCAGCAATATGAAGAGCACGGAAGCACCACCCACTGTAAATAGCGTGATGCCCAGAACATTGATTGCTGTAACAGGCAAACCATCTGCCATTATNAGTAATTCTTTTGTATAGGGTTCTCACAATGTTTTCTTTTCAAACAGAACATTTCCATTTTTATCTTTAAAACCAGAATATTTGATAAATAAGGACATGATAAAAAATAATAAAAGCAACAAATCAACAACACATTATATATTAAACACTGAGAAATTTAATCATACAAAAATGCGCTCAAAATTATTAAATTAGGAACACAGCACTTAAAAGAATTCATACAAAAATTAAATTTTGGTCTTACGCCACGAAAGTCTTCCCAGATTCACCTGGATATTTATCAGATTTGCGAACCTGTTCCAGAAACACTTTTCTTTTGATATTTGGGAAAAGATCTCTGAACAAGATAAATCTTTAAAGGAGGTCTTCCCAGTGGTTAAGGCTTTCTGGATTTTTTCAGTTGACCTGATCCTTCCAGCCGCACGGGGCCCTGGGGTTTACTCAGCCTCTAACAGAAATGAGTACCAGGAATTAATTAAATAATTTTCCTGGGGAGTAAAGTGCGCCCGGCGCGTAAGGCTGACAACCTTACCGCCATCTTTGAGCCGATTGTCTAGATAATGTGCGATCCTCAACATCTCACAACCCTATGGGCCTTCACGGCCTGTTACAGGGATAGCTTTACTTTTTACCCTTACTTTCCTCTTGAATCTGGTTTTGATTTGTTATCATCGTTCCCAAAAATCTGAACTGTGTCACATTTTCAAAACACTTTCATATCGTTATGTCATGATTTTGCCCTGAATTTTGGTGACGAGAGAACAACATATACTTAGTTTTTTGTGTTTACTTCTAGACCAACCTCGTTACTTCCGTCAATTGAAGTTCGTATTTTTTTTATGGTATCTATGTTATCGCCCAGTAGATTCACATCATCGGTATTGACCAACAGCTGATGTATCCCGTTTAATTTCAGTCCCACCTGGTTTCCCTGGACCTTCCTGGCATATTCTAAAGCAAAGTTGAAAAGGAGTGGCGATAGAGCATCTCCTTGTTTTAGACCATTCTGGATAGGAAATTTATCAGACAAATGCTTACTACACGGACTTTATTATACGTTTCGTTTAAACACATTTTAAATTTTATCAAACAAATGCTTACTACACGGACTTTATTATAAGTTTCGTTTAAACACATTTTAAATTTGAAATAAATTCGGGACTGTAGGATATTAT
The DNA here is from genome assembly GCF_002891405.2 of Cryptotermes secundus. Classification (NCBI taxonomy): domain Eukaryota; kingdom Metazoa; phylum Arthropoda; class Insecta; order Blattodea; family Kalotermitidae; genus Cryptotermes; species Cryptotermes secundus. Next base: position 868,519 of record NW_019738957.1, on the reverse strand, counting down.
ATGAATAAATGTGACTGTCCCAGGAAAAACAGGACGAATGGGAACCCTATTTTGGTAAGAAATAAAAGAGGAAATTGCATTGCCTCACCTTCGTCTTCCAGCGAAATTTGTATTACAATTGAAGTCTTCGGAAAAGTTCACAACCTCACCATGTGGTGCGCTATATTACTATACGAGCCTATCTCCACCCTGGGGAATCCTTTTGAACTAAATATGTTAGATTGATACTAGTCGAATTAGTGATCGATTGTGGCCCAGCATGTTGATCGAAAGAAAAACCGACTATGTTGCGGCTTATCATTATTTCATGTTGCTCTCAGACGGGTATGTATTTTATGCAATTTGAACTTGGCACGTGATCTTAACTCGAAAGAAACGCGGAACAGTTTCTACGCTGGCGTGAATTATCAATCAGGTTGCCTGACAGGGCATGGTAACGTGTGACGGAGGGAGAAATTTATATTGTATTTGGATTGTTTATGCTCGTGGACAAACCTGTTTCAGTGCCGAATTACAACCAGTCGATGATAGGGGTCGATTTGAAGGACCAGCTGCTTCATTCTTATTTGATTGAAAGAAAGCGAATGAATAAATGATATACAGTATGAAGCAGTTTCGTAGGCTCTTGAATACCTCAATTCTGAATGCGATGATAATATACAGGAATAACACCGGGAAAGGAACTGATCAGTTGTCATTCAAAATTCAGTTAGTTAAGGAGACTGTTTGTGAAGTATGCTATTAGTGTAGAACATAAAATGCCGGGTCGACATTCCTCAGACAACACAGTGCCCCATTTAACGGAAAGGCATTCTATAAGCAAGATTGTACCAAATGAGAAGAAATCAAGACCACAGAGACCGAAAGAGACTGTGTTGTGTGTCAGAAGCGCGGAAGAGGAAGGAAGGAAGGTGTGAAGTAGGACTCCCGCGTGGAATGTTTTCGCGACTATCACACCAAGCTCAGTTTCTAAGGTAGTACAATAAAATAATTCATAATGTTTATAAGTTTACTGTAAATATAATTTTAAAACAGTATAGATTAATATTTTGATTCTGTACACTTTTCTGAACGTAATTTGAAAATTAGAAAAAAGAAATAATTCCAGTTTTTCCCGATCTATTACAGTTTAAGTGAAATACTGCATTTTCGGTTTCAAATGTTGAAACATTTTCCGTCCTCAGGAGTGAGTAGGAATTCAATGCAAAGTTCTGAAGAACGGAACCCAATTCATATCTTCATTATTCCATAAGTTTCATTTTAACATCGACTGTCCAAGTAACCAACATTTATCTCATAAAGCATTTAGCGCTACATTCTTTGTATTATGAGCATATGCGTTTCAGCCCTACACGAGTAATTGTCATTTCACATGAATTGTCATGTTTACAGTTGAAATGTTACGACTAACACTTTGGTAGCACGGTCCAATAGTATACAGTGGACCTCTCTTACGATAATGCGTTCCATGCCGAAAAAAATACTAAAAAAAAATAAGTATAACGTTTATTCAAAGAAAATTATATATACATTGTTAAGGAGCGTGAATCATCTTCATCTTTTCTTCTATGCTGAATGAACCAACATGGAATGCGAATTCGATTTGCAGAAAAAAAAATCGAAATAATTAGTTTATTATTTATGATAAATATCTAATCTTTTTTTACTAGAAAGCTGTCTAGAGACATGTGTTTTTGCCGACCCTTCAAAATTTGGTGAAAATGCGACACAGCATTATCATTAAATAAATTTGTAGCGCGTATAGCCACTGCCTTATTAGGGTGATGCTTCTCAATGTATGATGCAACTGTTTCCCATGATTTCAGCATTTCTCTTATTGTCCAGAAGATTGTTGTTTTGCTGTTACCTCCTCCACAAGTTCTTGCTGTGAAACACACTGCAACTCCAAATCGTTGATGCAGACCGATTGTATGTGCGCGCTAGATCAGTCAGGCTCACACCTCGTTCTCGCTTTTCAGTGATTTTACTTTTCATTTGTACGGTTATTTTTATTCTCTTATGGCTGTCTTTTTGCGGCTTTTTCATCGAGGACATTTTTGCAAGGGCTATTAAACTTTGCACAAAAAAAAATGTCTGAACACAAGCTTGGAAAAATGTGTGATCACAAGCGACACTAAGGTGCTAGCGGAACGAGTGCTAAACAGAGACTGATGTAGCAAGCGCACAATCCGGGACTTCCCCTCTCGTCACTCGTTATGCGAAACGTCTCTCGTTAAGCGAGTCGTTTTTTTCCTACAATTTGTTTTGCTCGTTATGCGAATTACTCGTTACGAGAGGTGCTCGTTAAGCGAGGTTCCACTGCATATTTATTAATACCAAATTCCGCCACTGGACATAATCCCAAGCAAGTTTTAGCCACAACCCAGCCCCATAACCTCTTTCACAGACATTAATTTTAACATTCCTATTATCCGTCCACCTCCAATTCTTTTAAAGACGTATTTCATCCATACTCTGCATGTGTTCCTCATTTCCTCCACCCTAGCCACGTGTGCAGCTTATCGTATCCTCTAAGATTTTGTTGTTAAATTTTTACAACAGTAATTAATTCAGTCCTCAGACTACTAAAGAGGCGTAGTGTGAACAATAATTAAAGCAAGCTGTGCCAATTTTAACCAATTATTCATACATAAGAAGTGATACAGCAGTCTTCAGAATTTCGTGCAACCAGGTGTTTGCTTGAAATTGATACAGAATTACAAATAGCGTTGCTACGTGTATGTTGCTCATTTTCGGCCGTTGAAAGTCTCTGTGCACCCCACGGCTAAAGTACTAATGCGGAAATTGTTGATTAGTTACAGTTACAGCTTCAGGTGTATGATGGTATAATAATTTTTTAAAGAAATATACCATGGTTCATGAAAATCGGCAGGAAAGTTATGCAACTGTGGACGTTACATTTTTAAAATTCGTGTTCCCTTCTCAGCGTCGTCAAAACAATTCCAGTGTTTGAGGTTGGAACTGTAGTAATGCCATGCACTAGGCCCGCAGTACACAGCACCAAAGCTATATATGATAAAACAAAATATGTTCTTGAACACCACGTATAAACGTGTGTATGGGGATATAAGTACAGCACCACGCACTGTTAACCTCAGCACGGGATAGAAGCGAATGGTGAGCTTTACAATCCAGCCGCTTTAACCCTGGGCAAGGTGCTCAAGGAACTGATTGAATATAGGACAGGAGACAAAAGAGCTGGTCTGCACTTGGTAGAACGGAAAATAAAAATTCTTCTCCGATTGGAAATGCAACCTCTGCTGCCCAGGGCAGATGCAGTCGTGTCGGTTTTATACGGTATTGCATAAAGATAAATCATTAAATGTCCCCCCCCCAAAGAAAATCGAAACTCTGTTGTCTTAGTCCGCAAGCGAACTATACCGAACGCTCTACCGCCTCTTGTCGGCGAGGTTAGTCCCAACTTTTTGCCGATACAGGGTGTCGCATGGTCAGCGCAACGAATCCCCACGGCCGTTAATTTCGGTTTTCTAGACGGAAGCCGCTATTTGCTTGAAATAGCTCCTCAATTATTCTCACGAGACTGAGTGGACCCGGTTCCAGACCCACTACTTCTCAGAAAATCTTGTAACGCCAGGAATTGAACCCGGAACCTCTGGATCTGTAGCCAGGAATCCTGACCACAAGATCTGAGACGACTCTTAATGTCATTTTCATTTTAAATTGAAAATAATAATTTGGCTATGTGGGAAATATTTCTTATGACAAATTATATTTATTTGTTTGCTTGTTTAACGACGCTGTGCGAGTTTAAATGGTGTTGGTCTATAGCGTAAAGTGAGAAATGACTGGTTTGATATGAATTGGTGAGAATGTGGAGGGAAGCGGTGTTATCCCAATAATCATAATCCCTTAGTACATGCTTGGAGAAGTCATGGAACACCGTGAGAATCAATAGGTAAGGTAGCTGGTATCCTAATCGAAATTCGATCCGGGAAGATTCAAAATACGAATTATATTGACGATAGTTTATTAATTATTTTTTATACACATAACTTGGCCTGTTTAAGGAGTATGAACACGTACGTGGTCTCACAATGAAGTTCGCGAACTCAACGCGGTAAAAGTGTTACATACCTCACTGCTGAATATCACTGTGGTCGCCTACAAAGTACAGGGTGGGGCGCACAAACTTCCTTTTTTGAAGGCGAATAAAAGAAAAATTATTGCTGATAGACAAAATTTATGTTTTGCTAATGAAAGAACATACTTTAAAGTTTTAAATCATGTAGTTTTAAACAAAATATCTTGAAGGTGGTGGCCACCGTTCTCTATGTACTGATGCAACCGTTTTCTGAAGTTCTCCTCTGCACGTTCCCACATGTGCACCGGAATTTGGGCTACTTCCTGCCGAATAAAATTCTTCAGCTGAAGCAGGTTTGTGGGGCGATGTTTAAAAATCTCTACCTTGAGGTATCTCCATAAAAAATCACAGGGCGTTAGATCAGGTGAGTGCGCTGCCCACAGGATGTCACCTCGAAGCGAGACGAGCAGTCCGAAGAACTTTGCCCTCAAAACTGTCATCGAAGCTCGGGCTGCGTGGGCCGTGGCACCATCCTGTTGGGACCAGACATTTCCTAGATGCATTTCTTAAAGAGCTTGTTCGAAAAATATCTCGAAATCGACTGTCGAACTGCCTCCACATTTTCTGGCGTCGTAACCGTCCGTTGTCGTCCTGATGATTTTTTCACCACACTTCCGGTTGTCCTAAAGTTCTCTACCCACAAAACAATCGATTTCCGGTCGGAAACCGGACCTCTGGGCTTAATTCCGAAGTGAGTACGGAACGTACGCTGCACCGCCATGTAGGAATGGTTGTTCGAAAAATAGGCTTCGACAGCAAACGCACGCTGCTCACTCGTCCACCTCATGTTTCCTACTGTGGGGTATTGGACAGAAACTTCCGCGACTGCTGCGTTCGCCGAGCCTATCCCCACTTTTCTGCGACCTCCCCCCCCCCCTTCACAATGCGTCTTCATAAAAAGGAAGTTTCTGCGCCCCACCCTGTACTACCCTCGGGAAGCTATGCACCGATAACAGCGCCTAGTCCACTCTTCAAAATATTTTTGGAACTAGTTTTGTGGAATGGCCTTCAGAGCCGCCGTCATATTACTCCTGATGTCATCAATGTCATCAAAATGCAGTCCTTTCAATATTTCCTTTATCTTCGGGGACAAAATAATTCTTGGATGCTAGATCCGGCGAATATGGAGGGTGTTCCACAACAGTTATTTGTTTACTAACTAAAATCTCCATCACAGACAGTGCTGTGTGAGGAGGTGAATTGTCGTGATGCAAGATCCATGATTTGTTGGCAAAAAGTTCGGGTCGTTTCCGTCTAAATTTTTCACGTATCCTTTTCAGTACTTCCAAAATAGTAAACTTGATTGACTGTTTGACGAGTTGGTACAACCTCGTAATGAACAATCCATCTAATATAAAAAATTTAGCGAGTTCGCTAACTTATTTTCAAGTTTCAAGAAATAGTTTTTCCTGTTGGTTGAATCGTAGCTATGACAAGTCAACGGATTAAACTTCTGTGGTTAAGTATTCTGAGATAAGGAGGTGTCCAGGGCTTGAATGTCGGTGCATAAGGCTACTATGTTGCCAGACGCCTTGCTCGATTTTCCTCAGTCCATTTGGGCAAATCTTGGTATCGGACATCAATAAATATTTCTATTTAATTACAGTTTATTTAACAGTACAAGATCTCACAATACAGAGTGTTCCATTAAAACCTCCCACATTTTATCAGATCTTAGAACAGAAAGTATGAATGGTAGGAAAATGAAGCTATAGGAAATACAAGAACAACTCAAAAACTTTTAGTTGACACGCTAATAAACCTCTACATATGCATCATTGGTAGCACGAACAATATCCGAACTGTATTCAGTTTCTTGCCACGTTTTTCCCAACATGTCCATTGGTACAGTAGCAATCGTTTCACGGATACGGGCTCGTAAATCTGGGAGGTCATTCACTGGAGGCACAATCACACGGTCCTTCACGTAACCCCAGAGGAAGAACTCGAGCGGAGTGAGGTCCGGTGAACGTGGTGGCCACCGAATTGGTCCGCCACGTCCAATCCAGCGATCTTGGAAGGTGGCATTGAGGGACCTCCGAACATCCAGACCCCAATGTGGGGCGGCTCCATCTTGTTGGAAGATTATGTTAGGCTGCAGATCGGTTACCTGGGGATACAGGAACTGTTCTAATATGTCAAGGTATGCGCGGCCAGATACTGTAGCTTCACCGAAGAAAAACGGAAATAAAATTCTTTGAGTTCTTCTTTCATCTAGTGTTAATTATAATCCATAATTTATCAAAATTTGTTCGCAGTGATTAATTAAAATGTGGGAGGTTTGAACGGAACACACTGTATTCATCAACGAGTAATAAAATGAGCAGTGATTAATGAATAAGAAAGGATATGGAAGGAAATGGTCATGATATAATTAAAGATGCTATTGCTGCCTTTGACAATCACAGTAGCCGCGCGGTATAAGGCATGAACTACCTTCGTCCACTCAAACACTGGGATCGTGTGTTAGAATCCTCCTCTAGGCATGGATGTTTGTTTGCTTTTATTTTGTGTTTGTGTTGTCCTGTGTAGGTGGGGGCTTTGTGGAAGCTGATTCGCAGCCCAAGAAGCCCTACCGACTGTCGTTATAATTAAGAAACTGTAAGACAGAGTCAAAGGTTCGTCATAGACTGCAGTGCCCACAGATTATTATTATTGTTATTATTATTCCGGCCTTTTCCTTGAGGTGATTAGGAAAATCACGCGTAAACTCACTGATGACAACGGATCTCCAGACTGAGACTTAAACGATGTACCTCAAGAAGTAGAAGCAAGGGTCATAACGATTCAACAGCGAAGTTCGTCTCCAAATTGAAGCAGGATAAGATCGCTTCCTTCCAGCCCCTTGCAAAATAACAATCCACAATCAACTTTATGCTGCAAGACTTGTGCAGTTATGAAGGAGTAGTCCTATTTCAATTAACCAAGGAGTAAAATTCTTCGACAGCCATGGTCCAGTTACGGGACTAATAAGTAATCGTCCAGCCGTCGAGGAATATGGAGACGAAAAAGTTAGTCGTATTCTGTCTTTTTTATTGTTATTCTTAGTAAGGTGAGACTGAGTCCACTTGGTACTGCTGCCACTACTGGCCTATTTAATAGCCCCAGATGTGGTGGTGATTGTGGAGCAATTGGTGGAATGAAGACTAGCAGGGGAAACTGATGTACTCGGATAAAACCTTCCCAACACCACTTTGTCCACCACAAATCCCAATGACCAGACCCGGGCTCGAATCCCTGCCGCCGCGGTGGGAAGTCAGGTTCCCGAACTGTCTCCGGCCTCAGCTACCACCTTCCTACAGCTACAGCTCTCAACAACTGAACCTCAGCGGTTATCTAACTCACTCAATTACCAACTAACTCACTCACTGAATCTACTAAATCCAATGACTTATCCTGCTTATAACATCCCGGCACGGGCCGCACAGGAAACATCGTCCCTCTGTTGCTGTTAATTGTTGTAGAAATATATCATAGTCAGAAATATGATTGTTGGCGGAACCGTTTTATAGTCGCTTATTCGCGGTCGTTGCCTGAAAACGGGTCTACATGCCACAATATTATGAAACCAAAAATAATACTGAATGAAGATTCATGAATCTCACAAGTTTTTGTTCATCGGAGGGCCAATGTGTGGTAGTTCTCTGTCGTCCTCACCCAGCACCCAGTTCTTATCACAGGACCGCTTCTGGCGTCTTTAGAAGATTTTTCACAGTGATGACCTGTCTCCAGATTACATAATCAACGGTTGGCTATATCATTTACATGTAGGGTGATTAACAAGTTATTATTCGGGATTAGGGCGCCAGAGGGAAGATACTCGAAGATATCTATGTTTGTGCCTCTTTCCTGTGGTGTATATATGGATGTTAGAATGCTTAACTCGGGTGAAGCACATTACTCGTATTCGATTTCAGTGGTGTGTTTTGGACTGCCTCTGTGGTCTAGTGGTCACAGTTCCAGGCGACAGATCCAGAGTTCCGGGTTCGATTCCCGGCGCTACCAGGTTTTCTGAGAAGTAGTGGGTCTGGAACGGGGTCCACTGAGCCTCGTGAGGATAATTGAGGAGCTACTTGAATGGAAATGCGGTTCCGGTCTAGAGTATCGAAATTAACGACCGTGGGGATCCGTTGCGCTGACCACGCGACACCCTCTATCCGCTAAGTTGGCACTAACTTCGTTGACAAGCGGCGGTCGCTCGGTCGGTATAGTTCACTTGCGGACTAAAACCACGGAGATTGTTTCGTTTATGGTGTGTTTTGAGCTGCAGTGGCATTGAGTAGTGATATATTTGTTTGCGAACACCTTCATTCTGTTCCTTAGTTTAAGTTAACTGAAGAAGATGACAGGCATTATTTCATATGTAAGCCAGATTTTGTACTCGTACAAAAATCATACACAGGCCAAACACTTTGCCTTCTCGAGGGTGAGGAACAAATTTTCATTTCCTCAGTTCAATTTCCAGTTTCTTTATGAACTCTTGTGTTCAATGTTTGTAACCTAATTGCATGACCTTAATATTAGCTTTCTATTGATATTATTTAACACTCTTGACACAGACAACAGAAAGAGTGTCCTTTATCTGAGACAAATTTCTGTCACGTATGACTCTGGAATTTGGCATCCTCATTCCAAGTACTATTTTCTAACACGTGTGTTGGCAGTCGCTGAATTGTTGACATTCGAGGAGCGTGGGTGGATATTCAGCAAACATTTGCGGCGTCTGCATTCTGAAGGTTCCTGGATCTAACTCTGGGTTCGTACTTTGGTTTCCACTAACTGGGATTTCAGTGATTTAGATTACCGTCGTCCAATCCGTAGAATTTTTTAATAAGATGCCTAAATCATTTTCAGAAATTAGAAGGTTAAACTTACTGGATTTCAACACTGTGAATAACGACCTGCATATCAGTAAAGAAAGTAAGAACTAATTGCTATGGATTTCGGAGAATAAAATATTTTTGATCACACGGAATTACGCGACATGGAGGCACAGTATCTAGGAGAAGATTAATAATAAAAAATAGGCACGCGGTAATGTAGTTGGTTAAGGCACTATTCTACAAGCCGGAGGTTCGCGGGATCGAACCCCGATGAGATGGATTTTTTTTTTTTTTCAATTTACCAAATCCTTCTAGCCGCCCTATGGCCCTGGGGTCGACTCAGCCTCTAGCAGAAATGAGTACCAGGAATCTTCCTGGCGGTCAAGGGCGACCGAAGCGTAAGTAAAAGTAAAGCTATCCATGTAAGAGGCCGTGAAGGCCCATAAGGTTGTGAGTCGTTGAGGGTCTCACATTAGTTATTGGGCGTAAGGAACTGGAAGAGAGCAGCTCAGGATAGAGAGGAATGGAGGGGCTTGATATGGGAGGCCAAGGCCCGACATCGGGCTGTTGCGCCATAGAAGAAGAAGAAGAAGAGGGTCTCACATTATTTAGACAATCGGCTGAAAGATGGCGGTAAGGTTGTTAGCGCGACCGACGCGTAGGGCTTGAAAACCTCACCGCCTTCTGTGAGCCTATTATCTATAAAATACGGGACCCTCGACGTCTCAAACGCTATGGGCCTCCACGGCCTGTTAAAGTGTTAGTTTTACCATTACCTTTTTATTCCTAATATTGGGTTCTCGTTTTAAAACAAATCATCCTTTATTATGCTGGTGTAACAGAACTGTCTTAGCCTGCCCAGCCTGAGAAATTACCCAACCAGCTTGTTAACTGAATAATCCTACTGTACATGAAAGTAATATGATGTTAGGCTAATTATGAATGGAGCTATAGAAACTAAAAGGCTATTGAGACACTTCACTTGAAACAGAAATATATTATTCATTTCCAAATGGCTGCTGGTATGCTGGTCACTGCAGATATTTGAGTTTTGACGGAGTTGTAAGGCCAAGGATGCAAAGAATGCAAAGGATGCCGACAAGACAGAGAAGAGAAATCACAGAAGTAGAAGAACCTGTACGAGGAAAAGACCATCACATACTGAAATCGCAAAAGCCTCGAAACATGGCTGTACGGTCCACTTGTAGAACAGGAGAACTCCAGCTTTTGAAAATCACAGGGTGCATTGCATTGAAGAGTTTTATATACAAAGAAACAAAACCCGTGAATTTAGTCCGAAAGCGAACTACATCGACCGAGCGACCGTCACTTGTCGGCGAAGTTTAGTGCCAACTTTTGCGGATAGAGGGTGTCGCGTGGTCAGCGCAACGAATCTACAAGACTATTAATTTCTGTTTTCTAGATCGGAGCCGCTATTTCCTTGAAATAGCTCCTCAATTATCATCACGAGACTGAATTTCATATGCACAAGAATAAAAAAGGGGAAATTAAGTGGAGTAACCATATTTTCTAAGTGTGTTTTATACCGTATTATATTGACACATGTATGAATGAATATAGACGTGGGTTGGATTGGTAATTAAATTTATTGATCGTAACTAGAACTAACTATGGCGCTGTCGCTAATTCACAGACTCTGCAGTTCACTACACCTATCTTGACCAGTCGCTGCCTGGTGACGAACTCAACAATGTCCTCTGCTTCCGTGCTCACGTTCTTACCGACTGCTAACTGTCTTACAACTAACATATTGCTCCAACTGATTAGCACCCATGTTGTTGGCCATCTCATACTAATCTCCTACTCTTCTCACTGCCGCCTCAAGACTGTCCTCTAATGACAGCTGACCCTCGTTATATGGCCTCTGCACGTACCGCACAAAGAACGCCCCCCAAACAGTTCTTCCATTGTTGCGTACGTGTCTGTTTCGGCCATTGCCTAGCAACGGCGGTTATTTACAGGGCCACTAAATAGCAACGGCTATTCTATAGCTGCTTATTTCGTTGTTGTTGTCTAGCAACGGATCTACGTTCCACAATATACTCCAGTGTCCTTCAAGTGTATTTTAGTTAAAATCCGATTGAGACAAATTTAGTCACACTGCAGATATCACAGCGCACATTGATATAATGTTTCGGATGTTTAAAATAAGAGTTCCAGATATTAATGAGATTTATACTTCATGTCATACATCAGTTTGTTATACGACGAGCCGTTGTAAGAAAATCAATATGATTTGCATTTGTGTTCAATGAAATACAAAGATTTGTGGACCGATAAGAACCAAGTTCACTCCAAAATTTAGTGTTTACTCCTAGTAAAAGGTAAAAAAAAAAGTTAAAGTTATCCCTGTAATAGGCCGTGAAGGCCTATGGGGTTGTGAGACGTCGAGACTCCCACATCCTCTAGGCAATCGGCTCACAGATGGCGGTAAGGTTGTCAGTCTTACGCGCCGGCCGCCCTTTACACCTCAGGAAGATATCTGGTACTCATTTCTGTTAGAGGCCAGATCATAGTGCAGCTGGAAGGATTAGGTAAATTGAAAAATCCACCTCATCGGGACACGAAGCCGCGACCTTCCGGCTTGTAGCATAGTGCCTCAACCAACTACACCGCCGCGTACCCCCAATTTACTCCTAGTATCAAAATTAATTTAATTTTGTTTAACAGCTCCGGAGATGAAATATACGGACATAAAGAGGAACGGACACAACCCCCCGACCCACATACGTGTTCAGTTGTTGTAGTTTTGGTGAAGGACGTCTAATTACAGCCAGTGATTTCTTTCTGTGGACAGAAAACATATCGGTATTCAGGTGTCCTTTCAACTTTTGAACCACTCGCTCAGTTTCACGAAGTCGCATATGAACGATATGCTCTTGGATCGATAATTGACCAGTTTCCGAGAATATACAGTATGCGCAAAAAAATTTCAGTACTGAAATGAAAAGACGTCCTGTTGATACCACTGTCTATTCATGTGAAGGCCCCTTGCACGACAGAACCTTCTCAAATACTGAAGAAACGGTCCGATCATCATGTCCCTGTAGAGTTATTGGGTGACGATAAGAGCATTTCCATCCTCATCCTCAATGAAATAGGGGCCTAATATACTGTGTGCTGAGACGGCACACCATATCGTCACACGTGTACTGTGTAGCGGTTTCTGGACGGTATCAGCTGGCCGCTCAAAACCAAGGAAGCGAGTTTTCTGGCGACCACTTCCGTATGAGCGGAAATAATACTCAACTATGAATACTTTTTCCTCCGTCGAGAGACCCATTTCCAACAACTGCACAACACATCTTCCTTTTCACTACTGGGAACACGTGCGGCTGGAGCTATGCCCCGTCGACAAACGCACATGCTCGTTCGAGATGCGCGAGTTTCAGTATTGAAATATTTTGGCGCATGCTGTATTTGATTTATATGAAAATACGGATAATTATGTATTTTAAAGAATTCATGGTACATACTCTTTTCCTACTTGTCTTACTCTTCAATCTTAAAATGGCGGCGTTGTGTTCCACTGAAACCCCTGTTGACTTTCACTGGAATACATGGTATTATATTCCAGAAGAAAGAGTTCTTCATAGCCATCTCTGCTAGAGTTTCAAGTCCAACATTGTAATTCATATTGTCAACGTGTTCACCAGTGGCTTTCGGAATAGCTAAGGAAATTCAGAATTCCACGGTTAAAATAATGCATATGGAAACTACATGAATTCCCGTAAGGAGTGTATCTTTCTAATTTTGTTCTACCCTAGTTTTGCATTGTTAAGTAACATGATTCTTGCTCTGACTTACAGGCTTGTGTCTGAAAACAACATTTTAAAGACGGTTAAGGTATTGCTGCATTGTTTTCAAAATCTGAACTAATAACATTTCTGCAGAAACTGCCAGATGATTCCTGTCACTTTTCATTTGATGCAGTAGTAAGCCTTATTGCTCTGATAGCTTATAGCTATAAGGTTTACACAGTTTTGTAGTCATAATCAGCGATATATCGCATTACAACGGCGACAGATCACAACTTTTGGATGAAAACATCCATATGTGATGTTAAAGATAAATGTATGTCTTACAAAATGTGTTGATTCGTATATTTAACAGGACTTATCTGAAAAAATTGTGACTTCCAGTTCTCACTTGTTGGAGAGCGTAACGTCGGACGTTGTTATACGTTCGTACGATTTAGAAAACATTATGCTCGTTAAATAAAATGCTGCCTAATAGAACAAAAGTTTTTGTATGCTATATAGGTTTGATAATTAGATCATTTAGAACAGCCGTGTCAAACATGCGGCCTACGGGCCGCATGCGGCCCCCATAGCCACAAAGTGCGGCCCCTCAACTTTTAGAGCTAATTGATATTAAAATCAATATTAAAATTTTAGTAGAAATATTTTTTGTAAAGACAATTTTCCAACAGACCAGAAGACAAGAAGTCTCACGCAGACATAAATTAGCAGGCTGCAAGAAATTCAATGTTTTGCTATTTCTAACATAATTTCTTGTGTAATCTCTCTTTTTACATATTGAAAAGCTGTTTGATACTTCTCAAAAATGGCATTCTCTTGCTTTTTAAAACTGTAAGATATGTGACTTTAGATAATTATATTGAAATTATTCCTAAATAATAAATAGAATTAAATTTCTTTGTATCAAAATCTAATGTATATTTCCATTTTGAAGTGCGGCCCTGGACTATTATTTATAGGGCTGAGGTGGCCCTCTGTACAAGTTGAGTTTGACATGCCTGATTTAGAGGCTAGACTCTCCTGCATAAAATGAATGAAGAAATTCAGCAAGAAGTGCAGGTATTCCACGCTCATGCTCTCTAGTAGTCTCTTGGGTAAAACAACCATATCGAAAATGTAAGCATTTCTGGCAATGAAGAAGGAAGCAGTAAGCTCCTGCTAAACACCCTGCTAAGTTCTCACAATTTCGACAAAGTAGAAAATTCCTTACGAAACACAAATACTAAACGATATAACGATAAAGTTATAAACTCTGCATGCTGGAGACAAAATGTTAAGGAAATCGGTGTTAGAATATGGTAAAGAGATAAGAACATGGCATAAATGAGAACGTTAGGACCTCAGTTCGCTATAAAGCAGACTGCTTTTACCTGTTCTCACGGTCTCTCGCTTGCAGAATTCTTATATTTTTTCTTCTACCCTGAAGATGGAGGCGATACGTTCCTCCGAAACGTCGGTTAACACCACATATACACGGTGCCAAATCCCAGAAGACTGCTTTCTTCATAGTCACCGCCGTGAAAGCCTCAAATCTTACATATGAAAACATGTATTATATACTATGAATATTACTTTGTTTCCTTCCAGGTGAATGACAGCAACTTAATATATGCCGCGACACTTTCCACCTTGATCCCACTAACATAATTATTCATAAATTGTACTCAGTTCTCGTGCGGTGTTAAATGATATCTGTAGTTCACGCAGCATCGTTCAATAAACAAGACTTCCACCTGTTGTACACAGTGTGACGAAGGTGAGTTTCACACCGACGGGCAGAATGGCGAATACAGCGGTTACTCACAGATGTCGTAACACGAAACACTTGAATGACGAAAAGTGAAAGCCTCGTCATCTTGGCTGTCGGCAGTTGTTAATGTTACAGCATCTGCTTCCGCCAGTGAAGGAAGAAATAAATAAAAAAAGACTATCTGGTCAAGATGCTGGAGAGAAAGTTGGGTTAGGCGAACACGGTAGTGTAATGAAACCATTTAGTTCAAACTGCTTGCACAAAGAGAAAGTTCCGATAAAGTAAAACGTGACAATTCGCTCTGACGTAAGAACTTGTAATATAATCCGGTCTTCGCGTCTGCTATTAAGGAAACAAACATTTAGAATCAATGTGTTTGGCAGTAAGCATATGCATCATGCGAATGGTTGGTTTCTGTACGGGACAAGCATTCGGAGCCAATTGTACATGACCCACATGAGGCCGTGTGAGCGTGTAGGGAGCCTGATGTAATGCTGAACAGAGTATCATCGAATGTATTAAACGTCATCCCTCCAACGGAACAGCGAAACTAGCAATAGTGTCGCAAAATGCATAAGGAGCCATGTTTACTTAAGTAAACTTACGTTTAAAAGTCCCACAAGTAATGTTACAGCAGAAACAGGGTTCTCTCTTATACCGAAAAAACTCATTTGTTGGATAGAACCTAACGTGTTGTGAAATATGGTAGCATATATTCTGTATTAAGTGAATAGAACAGGGCATAATTCAGCCAAACATTCAGAACACAATATTATGTCAGGAAGGTACATAAATATCATCTATTGGTTAAAATCGAATCTGAGCTGAAATATGTAAATTCTTATTTTTATTCAACGACAAAAGAAATGTGACAGACAAATAGCATGAAAATCAAACTGCTATGTGAACTATTTGACGTGCACCGACGTTTCTTGTGTGTTCAGACAACGTGCAGTCTAATCACATGTAACATTCCCTATTCATAGTTAGTCGAGACCAAAGTACTAAATAACATTTCTATGGAAACCAATTTGCATATGTGGTATACCTCTGTTAACACGATACAATTCTAATCACCCTACTAATCTAAAGATAATGAAACCTGCGGTTGTTCTTTAACCCCGATTATGGCCTTCTGTTATGAATACTGTAGCCGTCCGCCGACTTACAGTTGCCACGACTGTCGCTCGAGCTTGAGTTCTTAATCACAGGATACGGGTGCTTCGGAGATGGGAGTGGAACACACTTCGGGGTAAATAAATCCGGGGGGGGGCTCCAGAACACACCGTGGATTGCAGTTTTAATTTATAATTTCATTAATGATGAATATTTACATTATTCTCCTAGCTAGCCGCTCCGTCCGCCGACTAGCTACCACTACTCTTAAACACTTCTCTCCTCTCTATCTACCTTCCAACCACTGTCCTCCTCCGCTCCCTATAGCCGACCCCCCTTCTGTTCAAGTCCCCAAGTTGGCATCAGAAAAACACGAAAATAACAAGAGAAAACCAAGGGTCGAGCCCGACATCTGGCCTACATTCGTATTTTTCGAGATGCCCATAAACCTCTGTAGGTCTTCAAGGAATCCAAGACCCCTCCTGGCCGGTCTCGCACACGGCCAGTTCATGGGTTTATGATATACTGGGAGTAAACAGGCGGCGTTAGGGACAATAGCGGTACCCTTAGCCTAAGGAGGACAATAGCGGAATTACAACTAGAAGGTCCCGGGATGGTATCTCGCCGATGGAGCGTCTCTCACGGTATCAGACAATGCATACGTAGTTCATACCCTTAATTATATAATTTTGACGAGGGACGTACGGTTACAATACATTTCACGACCTTCGACGTAAAACTTTTCTAGTCGTCATCACTTAATCTCTATTTGGGGCATATTCGTTTAAAATAACAATGTCACTCCAACGACTGCTCAGTAGGCTTATTATACTCGTACACGATACTCTTAATAATGTTGACCTTGGTCATGACTGATACGTGCATGTCATTGTTTACGAAAATTCAGTCCCTACGTGATAATTATCACTATCACTTCCACAGAAAATCTTGATTGTCTGCGGGTCTAGAAACACCTTTTCCCTGTACTCCCACTAAAATACTTCACTAATTCCCTTGCTATTGTTGTCAGTGAACTTGACATACAGAGATTACTAGCATTCAAAATTACAGCTCCCATGTACGTTTTCTCCTCCTTATGGCTTACAAAATATCCGCCAAGGTCCGAGGCCCTGTGCAGCGTTTCGTAATATGCTTTATGCATGAAAATGTCAACACAGAATACCAAAGTCGTGGCTTTAGTGGACAAGGAAACAAGAGAAAGAAAAACTAATCCAAATACTGCCATATCAAAACAAGTAAACATTTTCACGATTTCCAGCAACACAGAATACGTACAGACACTGGAACTCTAAGCAAAATTCTTATACCACATTTCGTCCAAAGTATATCACTTTTAAATTATATAAAACCGAGCGACCGCCGCTTGTCGGCGAAGTTAATACCAACTTTAGCGGATAAAGGGTTTCGCGTGGTCAGGACGACGAATCCCCACCGCCGTTAATTTCGGTTCTCTAGACCGGAGCCGCTATTTCCTTGAACTAGCTCCTCAGTTATCCTCACGAGGCTGAGTGGACCCCGTTCCAGACCCACTGCTTCCCATAAAATCTGCTAGCGCCGGGAACCCGGACCTCTGGATCTGTAGCCAGGAACGCTGACCACTAGACCACAGAGGCGGTCATGTAGAACTATACAACGAAACAAAAATATAGTGCAGGCTTCAGGGCTGAAATATTTACGTTAAAAGCTGGGATATGTTCGTTTCGTCTTCAAAACAAGTGGAAAAGTTAGAAGACCTGGATTCCTTGAAAGAAAAATATTTCACGTAGTTGACTTTAATATGTCGCCCGAATGGAATACCACAGACCAAGAGGAAGAGGACGGCTTTGGGGCCCTCTTGAGGTGAGTATGCGTTTGAAGAGTATTCGATTGAGAAGTCACTTCTCTTAATGTTCGGCTCTTGCCGATCACAGTGTCCGCGAAGGCATAAAATGTCTCCGCCCACTCGAACTCTGGGATCGTGGGTTCGAATCCCACTCAAGGAATGGATGTCTGTGTTTATTTTGTGTTTGTGCTAGGTAGCGACCTTGCGACGGACTGATCCCCGTCCCAGGAGTTCTACCAACTGTCTTAGATTAAGAAACTGAAGCAAAACGAAGCGTTTCACAGATTCCTTGTGCTCCACCACGCGGGAGCAACAGAAGAAGAGGAAAAAGAAGAAGAAATGTTCGGCTCTGTCAGCCATGTGTGCTGCCAAATAACATATCAGAGCAAGGCAACGAACGTGGTTTATCGCCATCCACAAAGGAACACAAGCAAGTTCGCTTTGATGCACCGCTCTGAAAGCGAACCCAGGCGAAAGCGAATGAACGCATTCGTTCGCTTTCTTTTCGCCGTACGGCCTTGATGAATTCGGTCGGTCGTTGACATTTCTTCAGCTGGACAATCGCAATGCCGAATCGCGAGCGAACCGAAGGGCGCTTCGACTTGAAGTCGACAACAAACCTACAACAGGAATTAGAGATTTGATATCTTGTAAGGGGATACATCATAAATGCATCTACATTTATTTTTGCGCGAAATATTTTTTACACATATTTATATTGTACCCTTCTGTGATGCGATGGCATGTAGTCTCAGAGGTAGTTCTCACCTGCATTGATATCATGTAGACTTCATGTTATCATATTCTAAGCAGGCACTATCTAAATTTTCAAAGCCGCAAAAACAGTTCATTTAATTTTTAATATATTAGATTAACAGTTACAAATATGGATAAGCTGAAGGCCTAAAATGTCACTGGAAGAAGATCAGAACTTATTCTTTATAACGTCCATTTTTAGAAAAGCTTTCGCTTACGTAATTACAATAAAATATTATTATCTTCTTACTAACACGAAAAACAAGCTGGGGATATTCCTTTAGCATACAGGATTTATAGATTATGTTACACGTATGTTCATGACATCAATGAGAGGCCTATTCTTTTTCAAGTCATTCTTGGACTGAAAGCGAATTATCTGCATGTTCTCTCAACACTGACAGGAAATGGAAAGGAAATGATTTTGTTGTTTCAGAATGATTTATATATAATTCAAAATACTTTGAACCTATTTCAGCAAACCTGCCATTTTGTTGCGTTACTTCTCACACTGTTCCTCAGGCACCTCATAATTCTTTAAAAGAAAAATAAGCGTAAAGTATTACAGTTTTTTTCATGACATCAGCTGAAAATTTTTCACAATATTGGCAGTGCGTCTTCATTCGCCTTGAAATTTCAAATTTAGCTCATTTATGTGTTGCCGGACTATAACTAAAGTGCAAATCACATTCGAATTATTATCATTCCTGAGATCAGTTTGATTTCATTCAAGAGACTGTATTCGCGTCTTAACATGTAGGTTTTGCTAAGCCAATGAACTCAACAGAATTATTTTGCGGGTTCCAGTGTCTGCTAGAAGTCGTTGAAATTGACACCGATTCAAGTCAGGTTTCGGCAGAAAACTGTTCATGGTGAATGACCTGATTACACATATTTGACTGTCATTTATCAATTCTTTGAGACTTCATTTTGTTGTTTATTAAATCCATCAGGCCAATTACTGCATTACACCTGATTTCGCACCGACAGTCACTGCACTAACAAGCTGTAAATACATTAGTCACGGTTTTACCACTGGTTCCTTAATTATTCCATGAACCCCGCCTCTGTTGTGCCTTTCTTGCTTTGTTGGGAACCATTTGTTTTGTCTCCCAGAAATCGCTAACCACAGTTGTAATAATAATAAGTTAGTGCAGTATGATTATTCTGTACTTCAGTCAAGTGCTTTAGAGAATAGATAAATCTCTGTCCCTATCAGGAATCGTATTCCCATTCCGCGGAAGTCCAGTTCGTAACTCGGCAACGTCTTCAGTGACACTTAAATCGTATAATTTAACCATTGCCACTTGTATGATTTGTAATACACCCTGTGCCCCACCCCTAACTATCTTGTTATAAATAACTAGATAAACAACAATGGGCGACGGATACAAGGTATGTTACAAATAATACAAGTAGGATTTGTTGCAAACTGCTATTTAAGTGACATTGAAGATATCTGTCGAGCCGAAATTCGTCTGATAGTGAATTTAACAGAACGTATTGTGTTAAGTGTAAATGCAAAATTAAGAAGTGACCTTGATTAATTTGCTAATCAAGGGTTCCTTTACGAAGACTAGATTAGCGTTTAAATTGTGAAGATGTTGAATAATGCCGTCTTCTGGGATGTGGCGCGGTGTAGATATTGTGTTAACCGAGATTTCGGAGGAGCTTATCGTCTCCATCTTCAAGGTATAAGAAATCTGCGAGCGATGAACCAATGTGAACAAGTGGCTGCAGCCATATCCCAGTAGACGGCATTCTTCATAGTCACCGCCCTGAAAACTCCAAATCTTTCATAAGTAAGTGTTCTTAGAATATTGTCACGAGTTAAGCGTGTTGCGCGTGACTTATAAGACGTGCTCTGGATTGAATGATTGGATTTATTGACACCTTATTCACAAAACTTGGGACTACAGGAAATTACAGAGCTATCGCTATTCTACACACCTCACAGTTCACCGTTACACATGCACTAGGGTTCTCAGTCTTCACTAGTCGTATCCTAGCAACGGATTTATAACAGTTTCACTGTAACTTCAAATCACACATGAAATGTTCTTTCACAACCTAGGTCCTTTCGTTCTGAAACTGCCAGCTCAATTCAGTTCCTCTGCTCCCAGGCTCTTATCCCGGCAGGCTGGCGTCTCGAAACTCGACTCGACTCTAATCAACTGAACTCTTCTTTATAATCACTTTGCAAGAACCAAATAGAAAACACATCCTCTCTATTGTCAGGAAGACGTGTTTACAGCGCCGTTGCATAGCAACGGAAGTTACTCGTTTGTTGCTTGCGTATTCGTTCCCGTGGGAATGTGTTTACCGAGTCATTGTCTAGCAATAAACGTCTATTCTGACTTCACTTTTCCGGCTTTCGGGCGTCATGTCACAATATTATGCCCACCACCAGATTCTGATAGCCACAACTTATGAGCAACTCGCAGCCACGTCAAGCCATCACCAAGATTTGGCATGCTGTAACAACAGCTGGCAGAAATTATGTGCATTGTTGCGAAACAAATGTGCTCTTTAGTTACCCAGTGGTTGCTCAACCGCACACTTAACTTTCAGCCGACAAGTAGAAGGGATTGTAGGTGCAAGCTTCCGCCCGAGGTTTCCTGACCGACATCGGGCCTGTAAGGTGGTGGACCTCAACCTAATCTGATACGTTCCTTAGTGAGAAACGTTTCTGATATTTTAATTTACAACCAGAAGACAAATTAACAAATCTCTGCTTCGGAATCTGTTGAATTATTTCATTCCGGAGAAATGAGATAAAGCCCACTGGGGACATTTCCTATTTCCATTCTTAGTTTTAATCCAAAATATTCCAATGTGCTTTAGAGCTAAACAGAAGGTTAGACCGAGCGTAAAGTGCCAGCTACGATCTTGTAGCTTTTGTAGATACGGCGTGTCCACTATTTTGTATTCTCACATCTGAATACCTGTCGGTGACTGGAATGAAACACTATTCCAGCGGTGGTGAGGAAGTTCTTTTTCATTTACGAACCATTAAAATTCAAGAAATTCATCCATATTGAAATTCAAAATACAGATTAAAAGAGAATCAGTTAAAATATCTGTGTACATTTGGTACTTGAAGGCGGGAAATAAGGATGTTAATAAAGCAATGTAAACTTTCTCTAATTTGACTATCTACACCATAATTTTCACATTATAATTACGAAGAGTCAGTTTGAAATACCAACAGATTTCAATGAATATTCAGTTTATTCATACTGTTACGTAAGAAACGTACTGAGAGCAAAAAGGGAACAACCCTGATCAATATGTTTCGTTTCTATCATTGAGACGGGGCTTGTGAGTTTCTGAGTTCAGGGATCAAATAACGATAAGATAGAAATTCCAGTTCGGGAAGAGAGGTGGGGGGTCCGATTTCAAGTCTCGTAGAAATTGTCATCAACAATAACATCATATGCAAGAGTTCAGCTTGCAGTTTCGTACCGTTCTGAAACTTCAAGTAATCTTCTCTTTTGCCTTCCTGGATGACATCTTCCTACAAGTTGGTGTTATAAAATTGCTTGGGAACCCTTTCTGATGGCACCCTCTGTAAATGTTCCAGGCAACTCTTCTTTCTTATACTTTTTGTTCATCTTCCTCATTCCTAGTTTTGTCTTAGTTCGTTACTTCTTTCTTTGACCCATAATGACAAAACAAAAGATAGTCCGTTGGTATGAGTAAACTCTTGAATGGTCAAACAAATCTATTTCTTCTGTTCAAAGGATTTCGCGTTTATAAAGAATCGGTGATATTTCTCAACAGTGCTTGGCAATCCACCATTAAATCAAAATTGTTACTACCTGTTAATAATGGTAAAAATGTAAAGCTATCCCTGTAACAAGCCATGGAGGCCCATAGGTTTGTGAGACGTCGAGGCTCCCATATTTTCTAGACAGTCGGCTCACAGATGGCGGTGAATTTGTCAGCCTTGCTGCCCTTTACCCTCAGAAAGATTCCTGGAACTCAGGTCTGTAGAGGCTGAGTCGACCTCAGTGCCACAGGGCGGCTGAAAGGATTAGATCAATTGATAAAAATGTCCAATGTCTTCATCGAGATTCGAAATCGCTACCTTCCAGTTTGTATTATAGTGCCTCAACCAACTACACTACCACGTGTTCCCAGCTAATAATATAAGGTTTAAATTAATGCGACATGAGTGTTATGTTTCCTATTGAAATAGTACATAAAATAACATGAATTATGTCATGCTCATATGTCCCTCGTTTTATCTCAGAGAATACTGAAAAAATATCGACGAAATTTAATGCCATAGATCAACACACACATTTGATTATTTTATTTTGGTTCGGAAAAGTCCAACAATATCTAAGAGTAATTTACACGTTGCTGAAATCAAACGTTGTTCTTAAAATGGTTCGCCATAAAGAAAAGTCATGTAGTAAAACATGTACATCATAGGCATCTGAAAACATATTTGAAACGTTTCTCAATATGGCAAAATTGAACAGGGTAAATATTCAAGGAAAAGCAATTTAATGCTGCATGCAGCGAGGCGCTTTGTAACAATGGATTCGTATCTGCAGAGTAGAATACTATGTTCGTGATTCCAATAAATAACCACAAATATCACTTGGGCACACTTATGCATAATATGAAATAACCCACTGGAAAATAATACAAAAATCGCATCAGCACTCTAAAGCACGTAGAAAGAAACAAGGCATTACTTTCAAGCACTTTTTAATTTTGAATTTTGTCCTCATTAAATAATTTTTGGTTCGTTTCTAAAAAGGATGTTTCAAAATCTATTTATTTGTTTCACCATATTCGTCAGATTCTTCAGCAAAACTATCGTATTTCGATTAACTCTATAGGTGAACCTACACTGAACTTTGTTGACACGTTTTATTTTGGCGTAGTTAGATCATTATACGGGGCAACCTTCCTAAGAGTATAAAGGAAATACTACATAAAATTTCTGATGATTCAGGCTGAATTCTATAGACTTTGCTTACGGAAGATATAGACTGGTACAATACGTAAGTTGCATTCAATTAATCCTCTTTCAAAATCATTTATTTATGTCTATTTAGCTTTCATATTCATATATTGTCTATTAACATACTTTGTCATTTTTAATGCAGGAAATCCAGTCCATCTTTAGACCTGACCTCCGGAAATTTGTTCCCTCATGCGTGTCCGGTGCTGGCAGCAGAATCATTGTGTAGTCACCTGACGTTTGCTAGCATATCTCGATGGAGCTGCATGCTTAGAATTTAGTTGCCCTGAAATGGGCAGGGCTGTGAAATAATGTTCAAAATTCAAAGTGTCGGAAGGGACTATTCATGTAGGATGCCTCTATACAGCGTTCTTCGTAGAGTTAATGCCACAGAAAATACGTCGAGTATTCTGACAGTACAATGCTGTGCAAAGCAACGAACGATATTTCGTAACAGAATTACGTTCTACGGGATCCGTGCTGAGACAAGAAAGAAATCTAAAGATAAAATACAAGCTCATAAAATACAACTCATGATGACGCCAGTGCAGAATCCGAAGCAAGTCCGAATAAGACTTTTAAGACTTTTGATTGCTCAGAGTGGATTTCCGAAGAGATCTCACGTGATTGCAAAGTTGTTGAATTTACAACCTCAAAACCTCGGCCGAGCCTAGCCTCATGCCCCAGTTCCTTACATAAAACAAAACCAGTTCTACAACCCACTCATAGCATAAAAACTGCACATTTCATAAACAACAGGCATACCAAGTCCAGCTTAAAATTGAAGCCGAAAGTGCTGAACGAAGTTAAAAAATACCAACGTCAGGTATTATAATATACATTATTTTTTTTAATAATCTGCCTCTGAAACCCTTGATAAGAAACTAACAGAATAAAATTGTAAACTCAACAAGTTCAGAGGATTAAAATCCAAGAAGATAAATGCCTGCATATGAATAAGAATCTTACAGCAGATAGCCCGATACTGACAGTTATTATACAAAGACATCTGCTTACTGCCACCAGGGACTCGGAACATTCTCCCACAATTTTAAACACTGGATAGAGTTGCAACTTGCTGAGTTCCTGTTTAAGGATGAGTGAGACATCCGAGCTGGGTTGAGCTACCAGAGATGTGTGGGCTCATGCCTTCCTGCTAAGTTCAGTCTATACGTAAAAACTTCGCCTATTTCCTGCATATGTGGTGACTCTCTTCCTATACTTCTTAGTCTAATTTTGATTTTCCGAGCAGACCTTGCATCAGATTGAATCTATGATCCTAAATGTGTACTTCCATCTGTTTCGCCGATTTAACATCTGCCACATTCACGTGGAATATTGTGTCTCAGGGAGTGTGTGTTTAGTTTCGAAATGATAACGCCAGTAGCGCTCCTACGGTATAAATTGTAAACAAACGGCATGCTCTACATTGCTTAAGAATTTCCTCCGGTAATTGAAGGAGTTTCCTCATTAATTCTGTGACTATCTAGAGAAAGAAAGTGTGTAACGGGGAAAACACAACTGAAAGATGATTTTGTAGGGTTTAACCAACAATGCAACCACAAAATAAGGAACAGAAATACAATTCTTGCCTTCGTGCGTAAGTCCGTCAACTTCGGTAGTTGCCTTAGAAGAAATTTAACCGCAACAAATTTTGAAAGAATAACAAACTTATCTTATGCATAGGTATGCACGAAGTGTGTTTACATCTACCAATTTCGATTTAAAATGTTGATTACATTAACATTCAGTGGTTTGTAATAGCGGGCTTGATGAAGTGCTAGCACGGTCGGCCATTCCTTATCCCTGAACTGGTGATAAGAAAATGTACATTTTATCACGTCATGATGAAACAGATAAACATAACGTTAGCTGAATCACCGTGAGAATAAGGAAACATCTGAGGTGACCCCGAGCGAGATGGCATGGCGACAAGCAGGTCCACGTTACCTTAGAGCACACGTGGCTAAAATGGTACTGTATTCATATCATCATAAAAAGCCGCTGGTAACGTTTCTAGCTTGTTTTCGGGAGTTGTCCGGTAGGAATCTCAGCCGGAACTTTGTCTATTATGACTGAAGATTCTATGGTTTTCTTCAGTCCCTCCAGGAAATTGCCGGGGTATTATCTTAAACTGGGCCACGACTGCTTTCCAGCGACACCCTCTCCAGTTCATTACTCACGAGTCACATTCGGCTCGCGGGCCTAAGTTTTGCCACGTCTGCTGTACAGTGCCGGATGACTGTGTGACAGTGAGTTAAAAAAATTATGTATATTATAATACCTGGCGTTGGTATTTTTTAACTTCATTCAGCAGTTTCGTCTTCAATTTTAGGCTGGGCTCTGGTTCCATGGACTCTGGCCAGAATACGTACTGTACACGACAATATATGCAAAGTCTCATGTATGTAGTTCGAGTGTCTCTATGTGACTCTCTCAGATGATTTCTCTCATGCTTTGTTTATACATCCTGACTTGTGTTGCTTCTGGTGACAGGAGTAAGGACTGGCTCTATCGATTGGGCCCAACAGAGTAGCAAATTTTACCTGAGGTCGGAGACAGAGTCCAGTCTCCGAAACGTCGTTTCGAATAAGAAACAAGGGTCATGGATAATGACCAGAGTATTGATAGCTCTAAGTACCAGCGTGCTTTTGAACTGCAATATTTCGAGCATATTCGTCTAATATCAAAATGCCAAGTAGTTAAGACAGAAGTGTTTCACTCTTTGTGCTGTTCAGCATGGTACTGCATATAATAATAATAATAATAATAATAATAATAATGTCACGATTAGGGTGATGTGCGTAATGAAATAAACGGGTTGTAGTTCGGATGTTTGGATTTATTAACACCTTTTTTACATCTCTCTTAATCACATTTACTACAGCGCTATTTATGATTTAGGCACACAACGGTCGGCCATTCCTTATCCCTGAACTGGTGATAAGAAAATGTACATTTTATCACGTCATGATGAAACAGATAAACATAACGTTAGCTGAATCACCGTGAGAATAAGGAAACATCTGAGGTGACCCCGAGCGAGATGGCATGGCGACAAGCAGGTCCACGTTACCTTAGAGCACACGTGGCTAAAATGGTACTGTATTCATATCATCATAAAAAGCCGCTGGTAACGTTTCTAGCTTGTTTTCGGGAGTTGTCCGGTAGGAATCTCAGCCGGAACTTTGTCTATTATGACTGAAGATTCTATGGTTTTCTTCAGTCCCTCCAGGAAATTGCCGGGGTATNAGTGTATAAGAATAATATATAAGAATTCAGTTCGTACCTCACAGGAAACTGATTCGAACCCACGATCCCGGCTTCCGAGCGAGCGAAGACAGTGCATGCCTTAGACCGCTCGGCTACCGTGACCGGCCAAACATACAGCATAGTTAGGTTAAACCGTCACCACAACAATTGTATACTCAATTTAATTTTTTATAATTAAAACTTTTATCCCTGCTACATGTTTGAGTCACACAGGACCATAGCAGGCAGTTAATATAGGAATATGTCTAGTCAGTGAATTACTAATATGGATCCATACCAGTGCAAAGTGTCATATTATATGGCAAGAGAATTTTGCTTGAAGTCAGTAATAAGTACTACAATTAAGTATATAAAATATAATATATATATATAGACGTATCTAGGCTAAATTAAAAGTCTATATAAGTATGTTGATTATATTACAAAATATTAAAATATTATTAAAAACTTACTAAGTCCTTAAGAGATTAAGAATATACTCATGTATATATATATATATGCCAAGTTAATTCTAAAGTTCAGGTGCTACAGCGTAGTATTAGGCATATTAAGTCTAATTGACGGATCCTTGTTGTTAAAGGGTCTTCGTAGTAAAACCAGGTCATGGCTTCTAGAGGTGAGTGTCAATGATATATACGTTGTTATGAATGTGTGATTTTTTTTCATTGGCTCTACAGCCCTCATTTTGGCCTAGGCCTACCTCCATGAAACCCTCCGCTTTTTCACTTCGATTTTACTAGATCTTAGACATACGGTAGGACTCCTTGGGCGGGTGATCAGTTCGTCGCAAAGCCTCTACCTATACACAAACACAGAAAAACGCACACAAACATCCATGTCCTGAGTGGGATTCGAACCCACGATCCCGGCTTCCGAGCGAGCGAAGACAGTGCATGCCTTAGATCGCTCGGCTACTGTGACCTGCGTATGATGTTTTGGGTACGCGTATTTCCCGATATGAATTTTGTTATTTTGTGATCATTAATATGACATGTGCATTTTCTAGTCTGGGCATGTGTATGTTAGATATGTACTACACTGTGCTTTGGTTCGATGGAGACTTCAATATCCATACACGCCTTCAAAGTACTGCCTTTATGCATAGGAAAAATACTGGAATTTAGTTTTCAGCATTTTTGAAAGAGAATACAACTGATGAATGAATCTGGAGTGAAAAATAATATGCATTCCCAGAGTTTATTCCACCTTTAACATTTCCGTACTGTTTTCTACTTGAAGAAAACCTCCCTGTTAATACTCGTATGTCCATATTTCGTTGCTAACATAAATTTGCTCTTTTAGCAGCCCTCTTAGTTACTACAGCATGATTAATTAGCAAAGAATTGGAAATGAAATGGTAGGAAGCAGCAGTGGTATAATTTGAGCTTATCGTCCCGGAATTTGCTTGCAGGGAATGAGCCAAACCACGAAAACCCTCAATCCACACAGCCGGTTTCCGGAAAGAGATTCGAACTCAGACTTCCAAAATGCGAAACGCTAATAAAGATATTGTAGCGTGTTTCGTGTGTCACGCTACAGATAGATTCACGTAGGCCTCAAATTAAGTAGAACCTTTATTGTTCTTCCCCTTACACAATCACAAGTACAATTACTGTTCACTGTAACCCCTCAACTGTTTTCTGCGGCGGATGTTCCACGACACTTTACTTCGAAGGCTGGATAACGGCTGGCTTCTTAGCTGGCTCTATGAAGACTGAAGGCTTCTCGTCGAAGCTGGGCTATTTGTAACCTTGCCCGCTGTTAGGCAACGAACCCTTTGTTATAACAGTGGAAACGTCGCTTTGTTGGCTCCGCGTTTCCTACGCAATGACCCATTGTTATTGCGTTGTCTCTGTGGGAACGCTAGCGTATTTGTCGTAACCGTGGAGATTCGATATTCTCGATACAACGGCTCACTGTTGGAATTACAGTGCCGCTATTGTTACTTCCTATGTAGCGGTCCATTCTTCCTCTGGTTTTCCGACACGTTACAATATTACGTCTTTGGACATTATCCACCGTCCTGTCTTTATTTAAAAGCCGTCCTGTTTATTTTTCAAAACACAGCGCTTCGGAGACTGGATTCTGTCTCCGTCTCCAGGTAGAATGTACTCAGTTGGCCCCAATCGATAGATCAATAGATCGATTGGGTAGAACTGAGTAGGTTTTACCTGAAGACGTAGACAGAATCCAGTATCCGATATGCTGTGTGTTGAAAAATAAACAGGACGGTCTTTAGATAAAAACAATATGTTGCATAATGTTCAAAAACATAATATTTGAACTAATGTACCAACGTTACAGACTTTTAGATCTTGTTTACAAAACACTAATACTGGCTGCTCGATTGTGACATTCCATAGTAACATAAATAACTCTCTTCTGTAAGAACGCATTTTCAAGGTAATGTGTAATTTCTCTTGCTGAAGTCAAGGATTATTAGACTGAATTGCTGACAGATGATGGTATAGTAGCTTCCGTGAACTTAAACTCCACATAAATTGAGCGTAGTACAGAAAAAATTAATTTAATTATCACCATGCTTTATATTTGTTGCCGAGATTTTTTTTCTAGTGGCGCTACAGCCCCAATTTGGGCCTAGGCCTACCTCCATGAAAATCTCGTTTCATTTCGGTTTACTAGATCTTAAACATTCGGTAGGAATCCTTGGGCGGGTGATCAGCTCGTCGCAAGGCCTCTACCTGTACACAAATACAGAAAAACGCACATACACAAACATTAAACATCCATGCCCTGAGTATGATTCGAACCCACGATCCCGGCTTCCGAGCGAGCGAAGACAGTGCATGCCTTAGACCGCTCGGCTACCGTGACCGACGTTGCGGAGATTACCTTTGTAGTATTCTTGCATCGCAGGCACTGCATCCGCTTGACAAATTGTAGACGCATTTACCACGTCGTTCACTGTTGAACCGTTTGTTCCCAATAACGTTCGCAGTAATGGGGCCTTTCCCAGCGTCCCCACGTGCTTAGCTGCAACCACCACAACATTGTTTGATCCTTCAGAGTAAGTTCCTGCATCCATATTAATAAGATCTCCCAGCAATAACACATAAACTTGCCGCAATCACAAAACCTGACCTGAATTCTATAATGTAACACAAAATCAGGAGCTTTAAACACACAGGAAGTAGTAATCTCGATTCTTCTGTCAGAGGCGAAAGAGAAAACAGGCCACTTGCTGATAACTGTGATTTCAAAACAGGTTCTTCTTTTCTTTCTTTACATAAAATAACAAAATTTGAGATGCCTTAAAATTATGAAATTTAACTAGAGAGTCCAATTTCTATATTAGGCACTGAAACGAATTCCAGATGCATTGTCTATGAACTTGAACTTAAGTAGGCCGTTGAGTTACAAGTGGGCCCATACAATTGTACGAAACCTACAACCATGCCTGCACACACTAAGCCGCGCGACTGCTTGTGACAAGCCTCTACACTCGGCCGAGCTGCTCGACTGTCTGTGAACGAGCAGCCATAGCATAAAACACTTTCAAAAAATAAATTTCACTTTCAGCATTGGTAGAGGGAGAGAAATCAGGTAGATATCTTGCGGACAGACTGAAGCATGCAGTGCTTGTCTGAAAGGTACATAATATCAATACTTTGCTCCCTTCTTAATTCCTCTTCGTACATGTCATTAACGTCATGAAGTGTTAGCGTCTAGTCTTTTGTCCATATTTGATATATAAGGCTTTCTTTCCTATCTCCTTTCTTCCGTTAATTTCTTCTCTCTTTTCTAATAGGACTACTTTTCTTTACCTTTATATCTCTCGCTAAATTTTTCTCTATTTCTGAACTTCTTTTATCTTTCTTTCTCTCCTCTGTCTATCTCCTTTCTTTAAATTTCTCTCTCCTCCTTATCTTTATCTTCTATTAATATTTTCTTTCTGCTCATTTCCCCTTCTTCATTCTTATTCTACTTCTTCCGGATTCTTCTATCGTGATTTGCCTTTGACTCAGAGAAATGTCCTTCCAACTTCTCTCCGTTGTCTTCCTCTGCATTTCATTATTCGCAAAGTTTTCATTAATATTGTCACGTGTGGGGGAGTACGGGTGACGAAAATAACGGGTTCTAGATCAGATGATTTGGTTTATTAGCACTTCGGTTACATATTTTCTTAATCATACTCAATTATAATGCTATCGCTATTCTACATACATTCAGGTCACCGATGCACAAGAACTAGGATTCTCCGTCTTCACTAGTCGTCTCCTGGCAACGGATCCCAACACAGAAACTAGCACTTCAACTCACTATGAAATCTTCTTGTTATTTCGTCTTCGATCATTTTGTACTCTTCAATCCTGATCTGTACATGTTCCATTCTCGTCCTTGTATTTTCAGCTGCTGGACTAATCCAAGCTACAACAGATCCTCTTTATATATGATCCGCACGGACCGGACAGACAACACTAGTCACGTGATTGTTATCCAGCGAGTTCATTGGCGCGCTGACTGCTGCCTAGAAACGAACTATAATATTCGTCCACTGAGACACAATTTCCATTATTGCTCATTGGAACGTGTTTACTGAGTCTTTGCCTAACAGTGCTTTAAGAAAATCCCTTACAGTATGTTCTTTGCCCCATTTTCTTCCTTTCTACTTTCAGATGCTTGTTCCATAAATGTCTGAAAGAAAATCTTAATGAGCTTGAAAGGAACGGTAGGAACAAACATATTAGAACCTTCTATAGAACTAAAAATTAAACGAAGGAAGGTCACTAACCTAGAACTAACCCCATAAAGGACGACAGTGATGATCTACTTTCGGATTCCTTCGATAACTTACATAGCTAGAAAATTTACACCAGCCAGCTGTTGAATGTACAGGAAGTTATTATGTGAGGCAGACTGAAACACGTCTGAACCATTAATACTTGAGCCTACTTCTGAGAGTGAGACTGCAGCTTAAAAGTTGAAACGATGGAATCGTCAAATACTGATAAAATTCCGGCAGAACTGATCAGGCAACAGGTAAAATACTCCTCTGAGATCCACGGAGTGCTTTATGTAATTTAAAATAAAGAATAGCTTTGGAAATAACAAGATTGTAAAAGTAAAAAGTGCAATTTTATCATTTTCTGCGTTTCAGTCCGTGCTCTTCGTGTTACTTGTAAGAAATGAATGGGCTGCTAATGTGGGAATGGGAGTTGCCTCATATCAAGTAAGTTGAGCAATTAATAATACGACAAACATCTCTTATATTAATTAAATATAATTTGCCTGTAATTCCTCAGAGTCGTTGATATTGTGACATGACACCTGAAAGCCGGAATAGTTCATTGCTAGACAACGGCTCGCTAGGCATGCTTCCGCGGCAACGGATAGGCTTGTGGAAACCAAAATGTTGCTACGAAATTAACACGTTTCTATTAAGATGTGGATTCATGAAAAGCGACTAGGCACGAAACACATTTTCCGTGTCAACGGACAAGCAGTAAAGGTTCTCCTAGGATACGGGACACTATACAATCCGCCGTTCAGCTAAGAACGGTTCACGTGAAACCCGTGTGGAGGCGGAGTCGAATACCTCCACTGTGACCCTTCGAGACGTAGGAGGCGACGAAACGGAAAGTCTCAAATCTGAGTCAGTAAAATATGGTCCCGAGTCCCAAGGGACTGCGCTGGCAAGGACCAGCAGCATATCTAAAAGACAAGCCCGTCCTCTCATTAGAGATGGCGCCCCACAAAAAAAAAAAAAAAAAAGTAATTGTCAAACAGTAGCAAATATTCGGTCATGAGCCCCAGTTGGGGCTGGACACCAAGACTTACTGACTGACTGACCGTCGGTCGCAATGTGACTTCGACTTTGACTTGAGAATTGATTCATTGTTCGTTCATCATTCGTCCTTAGTGTTTCATAAGTCATTCGTAGAAGAAGCCACCGATTCGTAAATCAGAACCAAGTCAGTCACAGAGGTAGGGAAGACACTCGTAGTTCAGTAAGGAATGGAGCGAGTCTTAAGACAGTCATTGATTGTGAGCTGTCATCGTTGATGTAATTGAGAGTGATTGTAATATTAGTGTTAATAAATCCAATGATGCAATCAAGAACCCGTTATTATTAATCACAGAACCCCGGCCACGTGACAGTACTTAGCGAGCCTGGCGAGAAGTTGAAACTAAGCATGTATAATGAATGAATAAACAATAAATGTTAAAGCTTCATAATCACTGTCATTGTGCACAGTACAGGAAAATTAAATTACAGGGTGTAAATAAATTTATGTTACAACGCTCTGTGAGAGATAGATGGGTTCAGTCTGATTATATTTTGTTAATACACCCATGTCCGGAAACGCTTTGTTTACGCGCTAGAGCATCTGAAATGTGAAGGAGGACGCCCTTACCTCTTACCTAACATTTCTCCAAGAGACTTTAACTGAGCTGCTGGAAGTGGTGCTTGTGGAAGTTCGTGGTGAAATGTGGGTCCAGCATGATGGCGCCCCGGCACACCGAACTAATATCGTGCGCGAGTATTTGGGTGCAACTTTTGGCAACAGATTGATTGGATATGGAGGCCTAATAACCTGGCTCCCTCGCTCCTCTAACTTGACTCCATTGGATTTCTTTCTCTGGGGGCACATTCTAAGCCTGGTGTACGAGACTCCAGTGGAGACACGACATGATCTTGTGAAAAGAATTGCAGTAGCAGCTGGGACCATCCGGGAAATGCCGGGAATCTTCCAAAGAGTTCAGCATGACATGGCCAGGCGGTGCAGAACATGCAATGAAGTCGGCGACAGCCATTTTGAGCAACTTTTATAATGTAAAACCAGAATAGCATCCTGTAAAACTTATGCACCCTCTCGGAAAATTTGTGGCTCTTAGTGCCAAGAGGAACTGTTTCCGGACATGGATGCATTAACAAAATATAATCATATTGAATCCATCTATCCGCCACAGAGCGTTGTAACATATACTTATATACACCATGTATGTAATCTGTATAAAACACAATTTAAGATCTATCGCAATAAAACACCACACTAAAATATTGAAACGAACCTGTTTTCAACAGAGTCCGTACTCACTCGGAAGTCTGTTCTGTTTCCTTCCCTCTTAATTTTCATTATTTGCTGAAACAACTAAAGAATTTATTCTCATGTACGTTGACCTGTTATGACCGACAACAAAAGACGTTAGCAGGGCAGTAAATTATGTAGTAATTAAATATTATACTTATGTGAATCTAGACATATAAATTTAGATAGAAATCAGCTTCATTTTTTTCTATTAAGAATGAGAGACTTGGATAATCTTTCGGTATGTTCGAAAAGCCATTGGTGACTGTTTAACATACAAGTTACAAATTGTATACATAATGTTTCCCTCGGTTCAATAACCTTGAAATCCATAAGACTTTCAAAATATTGTATTGGATATAAAATGAATGTTTCATTTTCCTCTGCGACTTTTGTTTATAATATCTTCCGTTCCGCTGAATATTTAGTGACTTAACTTCGATATACTTGCAGAAACATATATATGTATCACCATGCAGTGTCCGTAATTTTTGTCCAATTTAAGACTTTGCACATTCCAAACCTCAGCGCTGCAATAAATATTACTCGTAAGGTGATTGATAAGGCAATCATTCATGCAAGCTCAATTATTTTGGATGACTAGAAATGTACCCAGCTTTACTATGTATCCAGTGGCGTGAGGAGAGAGCTCAAAAAGTCTCAGCGACGGTAGTGAAAATACTCTCCCTTCGTTGGGATTCGAATAGCAGTCTTCCAGTCCACAGCGAGTCACTTCACTGACTCCTCTGTCCCTATTTCTTTAAGTCTTTGTTATTAGAAAGTACATGACGTATTTAATGTACAGAGCCAACTGCAAAGAAGAAAACTAAAGACGTTCCGAGCAACCATAAAATAAAACCCTCTGACGTACGACCTGCTCATCGTGATATTATAACAAGCAGAACAATAGTAATAGAAGGCAAATGGATATCCACGCCTGAGATCAGTCTCCTATCAGCTGACCCTCAGCTAACCACTTTACCGACTGAGCTATTCTGACTTTGTAATGAAAGACGTACATTCAGAATACAAGTATAATATGCGATCCTGCTGAGTCATTCTGTTCAATATGAACATAATATGAGCAGAAATTCAACTAACGAGGAGTCTAATGAGGAAAGAAAGGTACGTGGCCTCACCACGGAAGCAATTTTACATAGACCGGCTGATAGTTCTACATAAAACCTGAAGTCCGAGACGAATTGCTGTGACATAAACGAAATACTTTCACTATCTCACAATCAGTAGAAAGTATGGCCACAAAAACCTGCTTCAGTAATCTTATTTCTTTTAACATGCTATTTCATTGTAATCCGGGTTCAAGTCCCGATGAGGTCATTGGATTTTTCAATTGACCTAATTATTCCGGCCGCACTATGGCCCTGGGGTCGACTCTAACAGAAATGAGTACCAGGAATTAATTAAATAATTTTCCT
This sequence comes from Cryptotermes secundus, assembly GCF_002891405.2. NCBI lineage: Eukaryota > Metazoa > Arthropoda > Insecta > Blattodea > Kalotermitidae > Cryptotermes > Cryptotermes secundus. The sequence continues at coordinate 833,584 of NW_019738957.1, read as the reverse complement.
GGGGAGTGAAGCGCGGCCGGCGCGTAAGGCTGACAACCTTACTGCCATCTTTGAGCCGATTGTCTAGATAATGTGGGACCCCCAACGTCTCACAACCCTATGGGCCCTCATGGCTTGGTACAAGGATAGCTTTACTTACTTTTCATTGTAATCACTAATATTTTACGAAAAAATACAGCGTGATGAGGGATAAAACACATCATCTACAATTACACAACTAATACACGTCGTCGTCTATTTTTTGTATGTCTCTTAGCTGGTCTCTTGCTGTCTGCGGACATCTTAAAGTCTGATAGTCATTTCATGATATTTAAACATTAATTTTCTATCACACAGAAATAGCTTCGCCTCTTTACAAAGATCAGTCAATTTATTGAATCCAGGGAAATAATCGCCGTTTATTTTGAGAATCACATCAAATCCATAGATAAACTGTAATGGCAAAGCGCGAAGTTTTCTTTTTTAACGTTAAAGAGGTGATGAAGGGGTGGAAACTGCATAGGCAAAGGAGAAACATGCGTAACTACTGCATCTATGTGTGGAGGTAGAAATTACACACATATCTCGACCCACCAGAGAGCCTAAACAAACAAATTTGAACTCCCGCAATTATATGCGGTTATGGTGGTTCATTATATGCAAATTGATTCGCAGTATGAATTTTGATTTGATGTGATTGCAGTTCGAAAACAAGAAACACACAATAGAGTAAGAACCTCTGCAGTACAAGAGGCCATGGTTGCAAATTATTTGTAGCTATTCGTGTGAACTAATGATACTTTGGGAGGGAGCAGTACACAAAGGCATACTTTCTTACCGACCGGGCAAAGGCTGATGATATGATAGCATACCCTCTTACCGACCGTGCTCTCGGTACTGGTGACAGCCATTTTGTATCAATAGAGTTAGCTCCGGACACTGTGGCAGCAGTGATGCTTTCATGACGTCACCACGGCTATGTTGTCTGCAATAGCATCGAGTTTTCAAGGGCTGCTCTAAACGCCTCTGAACACGAACGAACGAAGTTTAGCTCGTACTGATCCGTGGCTTGTGCTTGTACCCTCTGCCAGTAAAATCACAGATGTAATCAGCGGTGATAGTTATGCAGCTTCGTGGTAGTGCCGAATATTTGCGGAACTGACCGATAATCGCCGAAGGTGGAAGAGTGCGCGAGTGAAGGAGCGGTCAGGAGAGTAAAGTCAGCTGACTGAACCCATGTTATTTAATTGAAGATGTCGGGAAAAGACAGGCTACCAGTATTTCCTTCCAGAGGGTATTTAACTGTCGTTTTTGTGTTGTTGCTATTTAATTGTAAAGAATTACAATGCCTTGCGAACCTTTGTAATGATGGGCAGCGCTACATTATGTATATACAGCGGAAACGAACATGCCTGTGTTCTTCTGTATTACTTAGATTAGGTCTTGTGGATGCTGTGCAATTAATTATTAATGAAAACTGCATTCCGTTATAGAGCATCTGTATGACAATTTTTATTCTGTTAGGGCCCAGACGCTAATGAAGGCAAGGCTTAAAGGGGCCCAGAAAGGTCACAGCCTGCTCAAGAGGAAAGCAGATGCGTTGCAAATGAGGTTTAGACTGATTCTGGGAAAAATCATTGAGGTGAGGCAGATACATTGCTGCATATACCAAGTTCTAGCCTCTGGGTTATAACGCCATGTAATTTGGTGAAAGTGAAGATATGTCTTCCAGGAACATATCATCTGCACCTTCACTGTCAGATAGTTAAGCCAAGCAAGAAACTAGCATTTATCAGGTAGCAACCTGAACCCTTTTTGCTACCTGCTTCATGGAGGGACACATTTCTTTGAAATGCTGGTTGACTTTCAACAGATTACGTGGTGTTGTATCCTAGAAGATAGAACTGTTTACCATTTATATTAGTTAGAATACGTTATAGTAGGGGTAGTAAGTCCAAATAAATCCTGAAATTCAGTGACTGGTTAAGGGGACTGACTAAATTAGAAGAATTCCTTCTTTGTTAGATGTAGTGATTAAGTAACATTAAATTCGGGAATATGTTTATATGGCCACAGTATTGTAAAGTTTTTCCTCTCCTTTTTCCTGCATCAAACATTGTAGTGAAGTGGTTAGCACAACTATATTACATTCAGAACGTTTCAGGTTCAAGTCTTAGCCAGAGGTAAGATGTTTTTAGATTTTCACAGAATTCCTTAGTCCCTCCAACAAATTCTAGGATAATGCCTTAAATCAGGCCTTGCTAACTTCCCTTTACGTTTTATTATCCAGCAGTCAACCTTTCATTTAGTGCTATATTTAAGCAGTTTAAAGCATCAGTAAATGAAGAATAAATACAATGAACAAGAATGACTAGGAAGTTCACTACCTTCTGGGATGTGATGTTATGTAGTTGGTAAATAGGCATCACAGTTCTGGAGGAGTGTGCCGCCTCCATCTTCAGGGTGGAAGACAGAAGCATCACATTCCCCTGAAAAGTTGGTTAATATGTACCAAACTACATAATGGCACATCCCAGAAGACAGTAACAATCATACTGCTGCTATTATAAATATTATCATCATTCTTATCACCATCATCACAGTATCATTCAAAATTATCATTGTCATTGCTGGTACTTTTGCACCATATTCTGTCCATATCCTGTCCATGAGCCAGGGTCGAACCTTGTCTCTAAGGCTTATTACTTACTAAATTCTTGAAAAATGCATTTGAAATGAATTAAGTGCCATGTTACTATTTTCCTCAGGATGTATGCTGTTCCCAGAATGGTCGTCTTCTGCGATTCTGCATGAATGTTTTCTAAATACAGTAAGACCACTATTTCAGACTAATTGGGAGGGAACACTTGTCCAAATTACAAAAGTGCTATTGAAAATATGTTCAGGGAAGTTTTAAAATGGACCTCACATGTTCTTCTAAACAGTAGAACTTTATTTTCAAACTTATATTGCATATTGCAACAGAGTGTCATAAAATGTAAAAATGTAAGTTTTGACGTCAGTCTTAACAACTTTTTAGATAGCCTACATTGTTAGTATTATTGAGACCATGTTTAAAAGTGAACTTACATTGATTTGTTTTTGTGTTTTGTACTTTTCTTTTACTACATCTAACATCTTGCCATGTTTCACTCAGCATTGATGACAATGGAGTCCAAGTTTCGTTTTGCACAAAAAAACAAAAAACATTCAAATTATCACAAATTCTGAATTAGTGAGATTTCACTGTATTTTGGGAATGAGCTTGATAGGAATCCAGCCATTTCTATAATTGTTGGTGTCAGCTTCATGTTCACAGTCCACATTCACTGTACTGAAATCAGTAGATTTTTCTCTTTTCATTATTTTTTCAGCCTCTTTCTTGAGTACATTTGGTATTGGATATGTCAATCACCAAACATGTTTCTTTTCTATTTCAGAGTATTATGTCAGATCTGTTGCAGTGTGGTGCAGTTTGTTATAATTTGATGTTCAGAGTATAGTGACTCATTTGTTCTGACTTGTTCTGATTGGTTTTCTTATATGCTTGTACTGTTTGTTCCTTTGCACATTCACCCCTACTTGTTCCAGATCATCATCATCATCATCATCATCATCATCAGTAATCTGTCAAGACGACAGGTCCACAGTCTCTTTCAAAACAATTCCTCCACTTAATGCGATCTAGAGCTTTCTCCTTCAAATTACAGTATCCTCTTCTGTCCCCAAGGTCATCCAGCATCTTCTTACGTCTTCTTCCTCGTCTTCTTGTCACTTCTATCCGCCCATCTATCTTTCCTTCGATAGCTTCTTTTAGAAGGCAGTTTCTGCGTAAAACATGACCAATCCAATTAGCCTTCCGTTTTCTTATTTCATGTAGGATATTCCTCTGCTCACTGACTCTAATTAACACTTCTTCATTTCTCACATAATCGGTCCAACTGATCTTCTCCATTCTTCTCCAACACCACATTTCGAAACTTTCCAGATGTTTCTGATCTACTGCCCTAAGTGTCCATGTTTCAGCCCCATACAGAGCTATGCTCCAAATGTAGCATTTCACTAGTTTCTTCCTCAAATTTAAGTCCAATTTGCTGGTAAAAAGATTTTTCTTCTTGCTAAATGCAGCTTTTGCCATGGCAATCCTGGATTTAATTTCACAAGTACACCTTCCATCATCTGTTAACAAGCTACCCAAATATTTAAAACATTTCACATTCTCCACTTGTTTTTGGTCTATCTTTATTGTGACTGGGGTTGGTTGTCTCGAAATTTTCCATACTTTTGTTTTCTCCACATTCATTTCCATGCCATAGCACTTTCAATTAGTCTATCAATCATGCCCTGTAGCACAGTTTCTTCCTTAGCCATTAACACAAGGTCATCTGCATATTTCACAGTTTGAATAATTTGCCCTCCTACTTTGAAGTCATGTTCCAGATATTGAAATGTAATTTTGTGGAGACCCTATTCTGTTATTTAACATACTCTTCCCTAGTAAGACCTGGACATCCTGCTATCAATTATTCTAGTGTCTCATCAGATTGTTGGCAGATCCTACATATACTGTCATCTGTAAAGTACCCAGACATGTGCTCCTAGACACTTCTGAGCTCCTAATCCTTCCTATGCAACAAGTGAAAGGCAAAGTTTCTTCCATTTAACGTACAGATTAATAGGAACCTATATTCTGTTAAATGATACAGTAATTACTTATATGGGTTCTTAGGTAAAGATAAAAGGTAAAGTCCCTGTCCTTAACTAATTAAGCGCTATGCCATGAAGATGTATGGGTGTGTGGATGTATAGATCCACACATTCTTGACCTCAGCACTAGCTGGAGGTGAGTAGTCATTTTCATACCCTTGGAAAGAGTTTGTGACACCCATTCTGTAGGAGGATTGGTGTGCCCCAGAAGCAGTCTGGTCAATGTAGAGAAGAGGAAAATCTTGCGCGGACTGGGACTCGAACCCTGACCCCTCAGCCATCCATCTCATAGCCATTCGCTGTACCGACTGTGCTATCCTGGCTCCACATCACGTAGGTTCTTACTGCTATACAAACACTCCATTTATAAATTATATGAACAGCAAGCCAGGGCTCAAACCTTGGCCACTAAATGGAGCTTGGACTGAATGACTGGAGTAGTTCAGTGCTCAGTCTTCTGCATTATTACCTTAGCATCAGAGTGCTCCTTGGATTCTTCTTCTCTAAGCCAAAGTAATGTGTCTTTACCTTGATGAGAAGGCCACTCAGGCCTTAAATGTATTGTATATTACTGCTGCTGGTGCTTCTGCTGCTGCTACTACTACTACTACTACTACTACTACTACTGCTACTGCTACTACTACCACCATCACTACCACTGCTACTGCTACTGCTACTGCTTCCCAATTATGAATGTTCTTGATTGATGAGTGCAACATGTACCTATTGTCTTGCAATAAATTTGTGGAAGTGGTTATGTGTGATTTTCATTGTGATGGGATAGTGTTATTTAAAAATTTTACTGTCAAGAGTACATTATTAAAACATAGCTAGAGGGGAGGACTATTCTCTTGAAGTCAGAAACAAGTCAACAGCCTATACCCTTGAAGAAGGTGGAGGAGGAGGAGAAAGAGGAGTATGGTGTACATTATCAGTGGTGTTTGAAGTTCAGATGAGGAGGCTGGAGGAAACTGCATACTGAAGTGCTTCATAAGGTGTGATCCTCACCAATTTAACTTAGACTGATCAAGTCAAGGAGGATGAGATGGACAGGGCTTGTACTTGTAGTATGCATTGGACAGAAGAGGAATGCACACAGGGTTTTGGTGGGAGAGTCAGAAGGAAAGATAACACTAGGACGATCTGGTGTAGATGGGAGGATAATATTAAAATGGATCTTAGAGAAATAGGATGAGGTGTGTGAACTGGATTGATCTGGCTCAGTATAGGAACCGATGGAAAGCTCATGTAAACACAGTAATGAACCCTTTGGTTCCATAAAGTGTTGGGAAATTCCCTGAGTAGCTGACTGGCTTGTCAGGAAGGTCTCAACTCCATGGAATTAGTTATTTTAGTTACAGAAGTTCATTGGCACTAGTTGTTTGTGAGCTGATACCAAATGTATTAAACCACTGAATCCGTTTTCTTTCAGACAAAGACACTTATGGGAGAAGTAATGAAAGAAGCTGCTTTCTCATTGGCTGAAGCAAAATTTGCAACTGGTGATTTTAATCAGGTTGTCATACAGAATGTTACAAAGGCACAGATAAAGATTCGAACGAAGAAAGATAATGTTGCAGGTATGTATGGATTTCATACAGTTTTTTAACAGAGATTTTGATGAAGTGGCCAACAGATGGACTGGCTTGGTTCCTGCAGTCATAGTGAATGAATTTTTTTCCTTCTTGTTCATTTTTCACTATTTTGTAGAAATTTCTTCTGTACTGTTTGCAGACTGGTTACATCTTTCATAATTCACATCCAATTTTCTGCACAGAATAAATAAACAATACACTTTGTATAACGTAACATTTTCTGGAATTTCTGAGTTCCAGTTGATAATCTGACAAAATTTCTCAGCCCTGTGGATTCACTGTAATTTCCTCTTGGATTTTGCCATTTACTGATTCCTACAAACAAACAATATTCTTAATTTTCAACATTGTTCAGAATCATGCTTGTGAAAACTTCCATAGAATTTGCACAATGCAGAACTGAAGTTCTTGATATTTTTTATACCTGTTTCTTCCAGGACAAAAAGTTAAATATGACATGGAAAATAGTTTTTTTCTAAGTAACAGAATTCATGACATGTATGTGTAGAATGAATAGAATAAAATGTTAACCACCATGGAAACTAGGGAACCATCATCTTAGAAAGACGTGATCCATCAAAAGACTGAGGAAGAGATGGTATGAACAAATTTTGGATGTGGAATGGATTTAGAAAAGACCACTCCATGAATGCTGATGGTGATAATCCCATGGTCTCATATACATTTCTCACACCTCTGCACTCTTTTGTTTTTCTCAGGTGTTACTCTGCCAGTTTTTGAGAGCTATCAAGATGGAACAGATACATATGAATTGGCTGGTTTGGCCCGTGGTGGACAACAGTTGGCAAAATTGAAGAAAAATTATCAAAGTGCTGTTAAATTGTTAGTTGAACTGGCATCACTGCAGACATCATTTGTTACTCTAGATGAAGTTATAAAGATAACCAACAGGAGAGTAAACGCAATTGAGCATGGTAATACTTTTAATATTCTTTAAGATAATTTAAGTAATAACAGTTGCTGCTGTCACCACCACCATTACTACTACTACTGTTGCTGCAGCTGCCACTGCCGCCATAGTATTAGTACTTTTAATAGTGATAGTAATAGTAGCGGGGGCACGCAGTAGCATAATTGGTTGAGGCACAATGCTACAAGCCGGAAGGTTGTGGGTTCAAGTCCCTGTGAGGTCACTGGATTTTTTCAATTGACCTAATCCTTCTGGCCCCACCGTGACCCTGGGGGCAACTCAGCCTCTAACAAAATGAGTACCAGGAATTAATTAAATAATTTTCCTGGGGAGTAAAGTGCAGTTGGTGCATAAGGCTGACAACCTTACCGCCATCTTTGAGCCGATTGTCTAGATAATGTGCAACCCTCAACGTCTCATAACCCTATGGGCCTTCACAGCCTATTACAAGGATAGCTTTCCTTCTTTTTTTAGTAGTAGTAGCAGTAGTAGTGACAGTAGTAGTAATTTTATTGGTGTATAGTGCATGCTGTATGAATCACATTCCAAAATAATTTTTGGAATTCAGTATGAAGGTGAGTTTTCAAGACAGTGCAGCTGTGTATCAAACTTATGTGTTAGGTGTTGGCCCAGTTGTATCTCTCACAGCCCATGTTGCCTAAGTTCACAATTTCCGATACTGCATTTGACTTCTATGATAAGCAGTCATTCATTCAGGACAGTATTATGTGTGTTGAAATGCCATGAGTGATATACACATTGGAATAAGCGCTCAGGTACAATACCTATGTAAAAAGTGATGCAGCAAGAAAAGCAAGGAAATGATGCTAACATAAGCTATAGAGAAATTATTACTAGAACTGTAATAAATTGAAACATACAAGGCCATTACTGGTGTGGGGAATTCTGACATTGATTGCCTACTGAAGAGAAACTGGGTAAGTCAGTGCTAGGCATGAACATACATTTTTGAAATCCCTCAGACACCTTGCACAGTAGACAAAAGTTTCAGAATTGTCAGCATGAACTGACACAAAACTTAAACAATTTTAGACCGCAATAGGCCTAGTACATGAATTATGTTCCTGCCATTCCATTAACAGAGTTCATTTCTGTAATATGGACTGTTACCAGAGTTTTGTTGGTGATGGGGCTTGGTTTCACTTGAACAGCAGGTAAATTCACATAAAGACAGGTACTGGGGTTCATGTACTCAGTACTAATACATGAGGTTCCAGCACATGATTCTGAAAGCAGGGTATGTTGCATTGTAAGTTTAGATGCAGTAATTGGGCTAATTTTCTTGGGGACACAGTTATATCTGAAAGATGTGTGAAGCTTCTAATTTTCAAGCAGCTGGCAGATGAAGAATGATGGTATGCATTCTTTCAAGACCCCACTATTGCTCAAGAGCCTCAAGATTTCTGGGGAGAGTATTCAGGCAAGAATTGTTAGTACTGGTTACCCATATCATGTATTCATGGGGTGCCTTAAAGTAATACCTTTATAGGTCAAACCCTCATACAGTTGAAAAACTAAATTAAAATATCAAATGGGAAGTTTTCCGTAAAACTTCAGTGTGCAAATGTAAAGTATCACAGGTGTCAGGAATGCTTACAGAACAACAGAGAGCATTTCCAACATCTGCTGTGTTCTAGGTAAGTGTTATTTCTAGTGTGTTTAGGCTGCAGCTTTTAACAATTGAGAAAACATTCTGAATCTCAGAAGGCCTGATTTGATTGGCGGTGCATCCAAATGTACCACCTGAGAGATTGAATGTTTTCCAGAAAAATCACTGCATCATAGTCATCTGAATATTATTATTTTTTTAGTTCTATATCAATTGAGATAATGTAATGCAATATATATTGTTCACCTTTCAGGTCAGGGGTGTCAGTAAAATAACAGCCAATTAATTTAGGCTACTCTTGAAAGATTTAATCTATAACATACACCAGCAATGGACAAAATCAAGCATAATCAGATCGTCACATAGGAACGTGCTGAACTACAAAACAGTGACATAAGAGAAATACTGACCATACATTATGGTGTAAGGTTAGCACCCATGCCTGATATCTTGAATGACGTCAATTTAAATCTAAACAAAGGGATTGTCTAACTTGAAAATTATTTGTGGCTTTTCTCGCTTCTCCAGGAAAACACCAGGATAGTGTTTACACTTCGATTTCTCATTTGATGCACTAAAACTATGCAGTTGACACAGCACTGTTAAATAAATTGGGAAACACAAAGGATAAAATGTATATTTGGACAATGTTTAGAAGTGTTCATGTCATGACAGTTTTTTCCTTGTAATAGTTATAATTCCACGCATTGAGAAGACTCTGGCATATATCATCTCTGAGCTGGATGAGTTGGAGAGAGAAGAATTCTACAGGCTGAAGAAGATTCAGGACAAGAAACGGATTGCTCGTCAGAAGGCTGAACAGAAAGCTGAGAAACTAAAACAAATGGCACTTGAACAAGGTCTAGACATGCATGCACCAAATATGTTAGATGAAGGAGATGAGGACCTTCTTTTCTAGATACTGTGACATTGCTTGTAAGTATATCTCTAAGAGAAAAAATGTGGGGAACTAATTAACATGAATAAAAATCTGTAAAGTGTTGTAGAAGTGATATAAATATTATAAACTCACTCACAGAGGCAAAACTGTACACAGGAGGTGCCAAGGCATTTGGTATCATTTCCTGTTCTGTTGCTTTGAGGTCATTCTTGTACATAGCACTATGTAACTACTCATACCATATATGCCCCCCCACCCATTTTATTGCCACATGTCACAGTGACTAAGACATTGGTTTGGATTGGTAGTTGGGTTTATTGGATACATACAGGTTGTAACTGCAAATAATTAAAGCACTATTGCTCATTTACACAATTTACATTCACCCCACTTTAATCTTCTCAGTCTACCTGCACTAGTCCTCATGGGTTTATAACACAGGAACCCTAACAGTGTTACTGAATCATACACTCCAAATATTACACATAAGTAAAGTCTTCTAATCACATGTTAAGTCTTCACAGGTCAACTTCTAGTTCAACTATGAACTTCCCAGTCATATCTCCTTGCTTGCTTGTTCACGTACTTCTTTCACTATTATCCATAACTTGTAACTGCTTTACTTATATAGCCAAGGAATGGACATGCATCGCAGGAAAAACATGTCACATAATCACTCTCCAGCCAGTCCATTGCTGTGTTCGACAGATCTATAGAAGACACATCATGTGATCACTATCCACTATTGTGATGTCACCACAGACACAAAGAAACGCTGCTTCCTCATTGTTTGACTGTTTACCAAGAATCTGTCTTTATGGGAACTTGTTTACTAACACATTGCCTAGCAATGGGTGTACATGTACCAGTGAGTTTGTTGGAATATCAGGACCATCTCTGTCTAGCTGCAATTCCAATTGCAGTCTGGAATTTATTCCACAAGCCAGATTTTTTAAAAAAAAGACTATAGCTGAGATTAATCCAAGTCTGAAATTTGTTCTTTCTTATCTTTCTATGGCACCATACTCTATTTAGACCCAGAAGACCCATATTTGCTCTTGCCCATCCACGTGCCCATCCTGAGAAAAAGATCAACATGTCAACATGTTTTACCAATAATAACTACTGTAGTTAAAGATATTATGCTGGGCATAGATGATTGAAAATGTTTGTGTGTGTATGCTTGGCATATGAACCAAGTCCTTTGTTTGCTGTCATAAGAGACTAATGTAATTCTTGCTGAGCCAGAGTTATTTCTGTGTAGATAGTAGACACATTGAAGAAGAAGTTAAGAAATTCTGAAATTACAAGTATTAACCCTTGAGCAATATCTCCAGGTAAATTTACATGAATGGTCATGTTACACACTCAGTGCACCCCTTAGTTTCCTTTATAATCAAAATATTGATTTGAATGTGGTAAAGTCAATCAAATTTGATCAGTTTGTTCATAACTAGTATGTACTAATATAAATGTCTTACACCAAACAAAGTTGGAGTGTTTTCTCACTGTAGGCCCAGTGTTGACGTTAATTGTAATGCCTACACACAGCACGTGGACTACACTTCTTTGAAGTTGTTTATCTTTTCTTGGGGTTCTGCAGCTCAGTATTTGGAAAGGACGGCAGTCAGATGAGCATTCAGTAGTTTCAGGGTAACTTTTCAAAAATATTCTTTTGTTTATTTAGGGTAGCCTTTGTTTGCAAGCAAGAGAATTTTTGCATTAATAACTGCAGTAATTAACAAGGAAAGAGAAAGTACCAGTTGCAGTCCCCTTGTTACATGTGCTGTTTAATATCTGCAGCATATCTTTTCAACTCTGCTTTTGGTTTTAGTGTAGGCTGACAGTTTTTTTTTTATTCTTTGTATCTTGCTTACTGTATGGTTGTGTCCATAACAGTACCACAGACTATTGTAAACTTATTTCTGTTTTTAATATATGACCCAAAGGTAGTTTGCTGCTGGGATTTAGACACTGAAGATTTTACATCTGAATTGTTTTCCATTGCAGAAATTCTGGAAGGATCTTTCTCAATTTTCTTTATAGCTTATAGACATGTAATTTTATTTCTGAGGATATACTTAGCAAGTGGATAACTATTGTACCAACTGTCAGTATTGACATTTTTGTTCGAACCTTCAGTAGGCCTGTAGCTAATCAGGCACTGATGCCAGCTAGTGAACAGAACACTAGATACTTTTGCTTTTTGTGTATGCTGATACACTTCCATGGTACTTGTAACAGTTAATTTTCAGTTCATATGTAGAAGGTTTATTGAGTATTGTAGTGGCCTTGAAACAGTTGTAGTTTTCATAAATTGTGATGAACTTACTTCCATAGTAGAGGTTTTAGCGGCCTCCGTAGTCTAGAGGTAACGTTCCCACCTCATGACTCGTGGTACGCGGGTTCAAACCCGGCGGAGGTCGTGGAATTTTTAAGGGCGGAAAAATTCAGGGAACAAGTCTTCCGGGAGGGACTTTAAGCCGTGGGTCCCATGTCGTAGCTTTACAGCACGTAAAAGAACCTCATATCTCCAAAGGAGGTCACTGAGCTAAATTCAAGGACATTTCCCGCTCAACAGTAGTCTCTAACGCCTCTGATAGATGGGGGAAGCATTATAAATACCGCCAAGCCAGTGGAGGCCAAACTCGCTGGCTCAGTCGGGACTGATGGTACGCACCAATATCGGTAGGGTATAGAGACTGGTAGAATATCATAGAGGGAAGCACAATGGACCAATACTGGTCTCAGTGCATGGGGAAACCCACCCTCTCCAATAACTAACTAACTAACCAACTAACTAGTAGAGGTTTCTAGAACTTGCTGCAAATGAGTCTGTAAAGCTGTAGAAGGAACAAAGGCCTCTTGTAGCTTACAGTTCTGCCAGTATTATGAAGTTCAAGAATATTTTTGTGGCTTCCTTTCTTTTTCCATGAAAGATACGAAAATAATCCTGAGCAAAGGTGTTATCTCATTTCTTGTAGTTTATTTTGTATCTGGCTATCTGTGGAATGGAATGCTGAGCCCTTTACTATGAGCATACATGGTCATAATTCAAAGTCTCCTCCACTTTGGTCATATGAGTCATCATATAAGTATTTATTTCATCTGTTCATCTACTCCTCCTTCAGCTTCTTCTGGTCGAAGCAAAGTTTTAATATTATTCCTCTGTGAATTTGCTCCACATTCTGCTCAGATATGTATGTAGGATCAGTGTGTGTAATGATCTTATCTTGCTGAGACTTCTGACACATTCAGAGCATTTCTCACTCTTGTCACCAGTCAGTTCCTGTTGTAGTTGCTAAGTGTCTTCATCCATGTTAAAAGTAAAATTCTGAAATTTTGCCCTTTGTTAGTACTTGAAACCATGAGTACAGTATAAGATCTAACCTTGAGAGTTGTAAGGGATGCAGGAAGTTTGAACCATTGAAGGCTCAGTATCAGCATGGATCAGCAACTACTACATGAGCTGCTGTATTGTGTTCAGTTGTGCAGTACACAAGTATGCTGATGGTCAGTACTCTCTGAACTGATGCTTACACGGTAGGTCTGACCCTTCTCCCGTGACCATCCCTTCATCCCTCCCCCCACAAATGTCAAGATACCAGTAGATGAAAGAGCAAAAAGTAAAATTCTTACTTTATCAGGTATGCAGTTCATGGAGTGTGCCAACGGTGGCTGCCTTGTAACTTTTTAGAAATTTCTGCTTGCTGTAATGCAACGTCCATTAATTGACCACACAGTTTGAAAGCTAAGGGTCAGCTAAAGGAATGGCAGGAAGGATACTTGTGTTAAAGAAACAAAATGACATTTTCCCTGCAATGATGACTTTGGTGAACTCTGCACATCAGTGGGTCTTTACAAGGGTTATTCAAAGCATAGTGGCCTTTTTTAAAAGAAGAATGTGTAGGGTTTTCACATTGCTGCTTACATCATTATAAATTATAGAATTGTCATCAGTATTAAAAACTTTATCAGTTTGTCACACAGACACATAATTATTGTTGCTGACTGCAATGGCATATCTATAAGCTTCTTTTAAGATATTGGGATATGTCAGCATTCAAGTCGCATCCCTTGGAGAAGTTCAGACTTCAAGAAATATATGGTGATGGTAGAAGATAAGAGAATATAGTAGACTGTATATATATCATGGCATTTAACTGCTAATACATTTCACTAGAAAATAATTCCGAAGTTAGTTAGTTTCCAAATTAGTAGGAATGAGTTATATAATACCAGATTGTTAAACAGAGGTGTTACTGTTTAGGCAGCTTCAGTATATTTATGGTAATATCAAAGTTTATAATATTTGGTTCAGATGTCATTGAAGGAATGTCAAATAGGTTGACTGCTTTTGCATATTCTAGAGGAGTGGTTTCTGAATTATATTTTAATTGTATAAATTATTCTTTCATAAACTTAGTCATTGAAGTTTGTGTTCACCTGGCAGAAATCGTAACTGCGCTGGTTCATTAGCAAAGAAAATAACTTGGTAATGGGTATCATAGACATTAATAGTCATGTAGTTCAGTAGAAATTGGGAGATTCCAGCAGAAACATGTGGTAAACAGGATAGTTGGATGGGTATATACAGTTTTGCTGATTCACTTCGTTTTCCTGTATTCGAAAATTTGCTTTTCAAATTGACATATTAAAGTATTATAGCCAGAAGAGAATTGCATGTTCATGTAAATATGTTGTACATTTTGTATGATATAATAATGTAAACTTGGTCTGAAATATATATGTCAAAAATATATTCCAATACATGTTAATATCTCATGTTAATCTTACTCTGGTTCTAGTGTAGTTCACTGCATCATGTCATATCCAGTTATTGGTCATCAATAGTATATACATGTGCTGAACAAAATTAGTGCACTTTAATTAAATATGTCTAGCTGCAGTACAGAACACTGTATTTTATATGATTTTAATACATTTATAACCACAGACCATTCTCGTATATTTCAAGTGAGCGTCATAGGTTGAAATGTTTCTGGCTATCAGAGAACACAAGGTTCAATTATATGACTTACAATTTAAAAGAGAAACTAGCAAAATGCGCAAGTAATAAAATTCTACAGGATAATGGCACCTACAGTATTGTTGTCTGGGAGTGAAGCATGGGTAGTAAAGCATGAAGATGCAGTATGCATTCAGTCCACAGAAGGTAACTTTTTAAGGCGAACAGTCTGGGGATGTACAAGAATTGATTGGGTTTTTAATGATGAAATACAAAGAAAATTAGAAGTTTATTCAGTAGACGATAAATGAGTATCAAATCTGATAGTTAGAACATCTTCAAAAAGTGGATGATGTTAGAATACCAGAAAAGCCAGGGTAGCAGTTTTCTGTTTCTCTTTCTATCCAGTCTACAGTTGTAGAACAACATGATGTGTTTCGTCTGGTGTGTCGTGAGTCTAAATATACCACAGTATTTTGAATTTAGGTGCATTTCACAAAATGTAATAACAAAGAGATCATGTCATCAACCTGTTCTTCTGTTTCTTCATTAAATTATTCATTCCTCAGCATTTTTCATACATTTTTTTTGCATTTTTTACATATGCATATTTATGAATAATAATGATTAATGTTAATAATATAGTTACTCTGTACTTCCTAAGTACCTTGACAATAAAATTGTGACAAATAGCAAAGTATGTTATGAAAAAAAATTACTGTTTTACTTCCTAAGAGCTTTGGGAGTAAAATATTAAGAAAACAGAAGAGTGCAGGATTAAATTACAGAAAGAGGAAACAGTGTAGGGATATATTACCATAGATTTAGGGATTACTGGGTTTTTGGACTTTGTCCATCATTTGGTTTTCTAAAGAACACAACATTTCGGACACTGGCTGTGCTTCAGTTCTGGGGTGGGGGGTTGAACATCACCTGAGGATTGGAGCAGATCCAATTTCTGAAACATTGTGTTCTGTAGTGTTCTTTAGAATACTGGAGGATGGACAGAGTCCAAAAACCCAGTAATTGTGGGTGTTATATATCATCAGAGCTCTTAGAATCCAATTAGGGATTTACTTTGGAAATAGAAAATGCCAAAAACAGGAATGATATGATTATTAGAGGTTACTATATGTTCATGTTAACTTTTGGAGCAGCAACATGAACATGGATCAGTGCAGATGTTAGTAGACTAATAATAGTGAATATTTTAAGAGATGTAGAAGTAAAGACCAAAATGAGGGCATAAGAAATGGAAAATGGGAAGATAAAATTAAATAACATTATAAGATGGCATGGGCACATTTTTAAAAATGACTGATAGAATACTAAAGGAACATTTGAAAATTAAACTGAAAAGAGAATGCACAAGAGGAAGACAGATCAAGATGGGAACAACTGGTCAGAAAAGATGACATGCTGAAGGAAGGAACAAGGCAGAAAACAGGAGACAGATGTTTGGGAAGAGAGAAATAGGCGGAGATGGTTCTTATTGTGGTTGTCTTGTTTATAACACCATGCAGTCTGGAGAGGGCAGTGGCAGTGTATTCCTCTGAATCATTGGTACCCTCCTGCCAGGCCAAAAAATGAATCTTTATTACTGTGAAAATCTCAGATTTTGATTACTAGACAACCCACATAAAAGTGCAGACACTGAAGGAAGATGATGCTTTTATCACAATTTTGATTTGTGTTTTCCTAAAATTGTTGTTATTCTATTTAATGTTTGCTTATTGCAAGAAATTTGTGCTGAATTATGAAGAATGGTTTTCATTAGAATTGGTGGCAGAGGCATGCTCTGTGGCTTTCAAGGAATAAAGGATGAGGTAGGAAGCAAGAAAACATAGAACATACAGTGATGTCATGTGTAGCATTGTAAAATATTGGTTTTCAGTGAATTCATATTCTTTTAAGTGTAATTGCGCATAGAGAACTGATTATGACTCAACTCTGTACACTAATGCTGCTGACCTTTGTGCTGATTGACCACTCAGAAAGAGCAAAATCCGACTCAACCACTATTTCTATTGAAAACACTGTAGTTCTTACAGACCTGCATAGTGAATCATTTTGACCTTCAGATGATCTGTTCAGTATAAATAATGACATTCCAGTATTATCGTGCACACATTTGTTATCTGTTTTATCCATAACTCTTTAAAGTTATTATCATAGTCGGTGTTTCTTTTAAAGGTTATTCTTTTATTATTGGTGTAATTATTTTTAGGAATATAAATTGGAACCAGGACTTTGTTCTAAGCTGTAAGTTGTAAAGAATACATGAAAATGAATTTTTCAGTAATAAATGTATAAACTGTAAATTATGGCTTGCAATTTGTACTATTCACATACTTGTGTTATAGCAGGGAAATATAGATCATGATGTATGAAAATGGAAAGCAAACTTTTATGCAAAAATGTTGCCACGTGTGGTAGTGGCTATGGGACAGGGTTTGGGTTGATTATTGGATTTATTGAACACTTATTCACAACTTGTGGCTACTCTTTACAGTTCACTAGAACACACAGCGTAGTGTTCTCAGTCATGGTCATCATTGTGCTGCTTGGTAACTTCTTCCAACAGTGGATGTTGCTCTGCTCCTGGGCATACATCCTTGCAGGCTGGTGACCATCTCATATTAACCTCGCTCTGATTAGTTGGTCTGTCAGTTAAGTTGCTGCTGGTTTTGCCAGCACAGTCATTCCTTGCTTCAGTCTCTTCGAGATCCAAGACCAAGATTTTTGTGCTCTCCTAGACATGTACGTGTTTTCAAATGGGGCCTCCCCTTCAGTGTGGAGGGTCTGTCTTTCTATGTAGGCTCTGTGTCTGTTGCACTGTAGTTTCAGCATGAATATATCCATGCTGTCAGGGCATCCAGGTCACTATGGACTCTGTGCACCCTTTGTCACTGCATGACACCAAGTAACATTTATACAAGATATAGAGAAGTTTTCTATCAATGCAAGCTTGTGCTGTGGGTTATGCCTTAACTTATTTAGTTACTCTGAAACTACAGTAGTTAGCTGAACAGTTACCGCTGCCAAGTTTAAGCCTCTTATATTTCCTATGCATGACCTCTCTGTCCAGTACCACCTACATTCGGATTAGATGGTTTAGGATTACTTGTGTCTGTGTCCTGCATAATTTAGTCATGTAGTCATACATGTAAGGAATTTTGAAAGCCACTCACAATTCGTGGACTGGTGTGCGCCCATCAAGATTTCCAATAGCACGGTGTACTCTGTTCTGCAAGAACTGCAGTTTCAAGAGGTGAGCATCTGCCACATACTCCCAGGTGGGACAGGCATAAGTCATAACTGACTTAATCAGAGCTTTGAAAAGCGTATGTACAATATTTGTACTTAAACGCCCTCTTTTGAATGGAGAATAGATCGTTATGTACATGCACAAGGCATTGGCTGCAGTCCTTTCAGTATGGTGCCCCCATGTCATTGTCCTATCCAAGGTGACACCAAGGGACATTACATTTACAAAGGGAAGGTCTCATCTGTTTAGTTATAGTCCGCTGTCAGGGACTCTTAAGTCTTCTGGAGAAATTGACCGCCTGAGTTTTCCCTTCATTGATCTTTTATGTTGCAGCACTTAACACCACAAATTCACTGCAGTGAGGCTGCATTGCAGTTTGCAGAAAACACGACATTTGTGTTTCTCTTTCATGTAAATACAAGTATCATCTACAAAGAGAGCCAGATGAATTTGAGATGCTGCAGAGACATCATTTATATATGGTGTTTACAATATTTGGGCAAGGATGGAACCTTGAAACACCCCCCTGCCTCTAAGTTTCTTGGAATAGAAAATTCGCCTTCTACCAAAACATTAGGTCTTCTGTCAGTGAGAAAAGAAGACTTGTTGAAAATTCTAATTTTGACAGTTTATATAGTGGGTCAGACCACAGCAGCTATCGACATATTATTGCCAACATTTAGGTTGACATGATCCGCCAGCATCATACCTTGATGTGTTGTACTGTGATCTGCTTGAAAGCCAAACTTACTTGCCTTTGATAAGTTTTTTTCCTCAGTGTGTTTTTGGATTGTTCTTAATATCAGCTTCTCAGTTTGGCCATACCAGACAAGAGGCTTGTTGGATGAAAGCTATGGGGAAATTCAACCTCACTCACTCACTCACTCACTCAGAGCTAGAGTTACTTTATGACTAGTAGAGCCGGTCTCGGTGGCTGGGCGGGACTAATGGTAAGCACCAGTACCAGTAGGATATAGAGACTGGTAGAAATCATAGAGGGAAGCACAGTGGACCAATACAGGTCTCAGTGCATGGGGAAACCCACCCTCTCCAATAACTAACTAACTACTTTATGACTAGCGGTTTGCTGCCAGCTCTTGGCATTAAGCCCCTTGAGGCTCATGCCCAGAGTCTTTCATTTTGCAACTGAACCATTTTGGTCATAGTTCTTGTGTAACATCCTCTCCAACAAGAGGATGGGTTTGTCTCTTGTGAATATGCTCGGCCTTTGTCAAGTGTAAATATCGCATATATAGCATGAGACTGAAAATCTTTCCCTTTACAATATATAGCAAGTTCTCTGTCATTCCAGGCTTTGCAAAGTAGATCATGCATATCTTACTTATCTTATGCTACAACAGCAGTTTAGTCACTTGAGCAGTCATAAGCTTCACTGCCACCAAGTTTAAGCCTCTTATATTTTCTGTGTCTGGCTTCACCTTGTCATATGCAGTGAAGATGTTCATTCTTGTGATTTGGTATGACTTATGCCTGCACTCTTGCCCTTGGGGCAGATGTAATAGAAAACACCACTGCCAACATTTCCTGTGTTCCGTGCGTATGTTGCCACGGTCACATAATGTTTATCCAGCCGTTGCTTACTAATGGATGTCTTTCGGCTTTCAAACATCATGTCACAATATGATAGTAAAGGGGTTGTTTGGAAGACCATGGTGTAGATAGGATCACTGGTATGAATTATTAATCTGAGAAGCTGAATAGCAGAAATGAAACCCGTCATATCTTAAGTATAGCTAAATATCTGTGGCCTGAGAATAGAGTCAGATTTGAGGCTTATGTGACTACAAAGGGTACTGGCTTGTGAGATATAACACAATGTATCTAGTAGAAGTTTGCTATGTTTCGTAGAAATGTACTACCTCTGTAAGAGGAGCTATGAGTAATCCAGCAAGTGGCTTGTGTTGTATCAGTAAGGGGGCATTGGGTATTCACTTCACCTTGAAGATTGAGATCTTTCTGAAATATTCTATGATGGTGTCATGCTATAGTTCATGACTGCCTCTTTCGATAACCTCGATATTTTGTCATTCATCCATTCATATTTATGTCCTATGTACTTGATAGAACGGCACCAAATAAATTAACAGCTAACAACCTAAGGATGCAAGTTTTCAGGCTTTCATGGTGATTAGTATTCAGAATGTTATTATCTGGATTGTAACACAGTGTAGCATTTAAGGTGAATAACTTTTCAGATGAGCTCTCTGACCCTGAAGATGGAGGGATCATGTTCCTCCAGAACGTTGATATCCACCTGTAATACTACACCATGTTACAACCCAGAAGACTAGAATCGATAGCAAGTGGCCTGGCAAAGATATGAACCACGAATCTGTGGAACACAATTTTGAAATCTTCGTCTACCTGCACAGCATCTCTCTCCTCTTTATGATACTGCCCTTCATGATGCCTTTTATACATGGCATCTGTACCCAGTCTTACATGACCACATAGTAACTTTATTTATTTTCTCTGCGTGGAGGAAGGCAGATTTTCTGTAGGACAAATCCTTATAATTTATTTGCTCCTCTGCTGAAAATCATGTTCTGTAGGCATGATGACAGTGTCATACCCATCCAGCACTTGTAGTAGTTTGTTGGATCGAGCTCTGCCTTCTGCCTAATTCCCTGGAGTTGAATCCTTTTTGAGAAGCATCCAGTCACTCAGCTACTGAAGAATTTCCCAACAAGTTATAGAACCTGAAGATTCATTACCGTGGTCACAAGGGATAGCCACTGGTTCCTATCCTGATCCAGATCAATCCAGCCCATACCACCCCATCCTGCTTCTCTATGATCTTTAGTATTATCCTCCCACCTACATCTAAGTCTTCCTAGAGGTCTCTTTCCATCTGACTTTCCCACCAAAATGTTGTGAGCATTTATCTGCTGCCCCATGTGTGTTACTTGCTGTACCCATCTCATCCTCATTGACTTGATCAATCTATCATAACTGGTGAAGGGGACAAGTTATGTAGCCCCACCTTATAAATTTTCTCTGTTTAACATTTTTGGACACCAAACAAGACAAAGGGCTCTGAACTGAATGGTTGCAAGCATGATCTGAATTTAATATGCTCTTAATTTCCTCATGAACCAAATTTTGACATGTTAATATCATTCCGAAATATTTTAACTTTCCGCGTTTTCAAATGATCTGTTAGCTAGCTTTATGTTATGATTTTTCCCCTCAATCTGGAAGCGAGACATAAACATATCCTAGCTTCCTCCATGTTTGCCTCTATACTAGCCTCCTTACTAGCATCAGTTAGAACTTCTTTATCCTCTTCTCTTTTCCAATACTGACACCAAACCTTTAGGTCACCCTCTAACCCTGTAAGCATTGCCACTTCACACAAGAAGTGATTTTCAAATTTAAGCGGGGTTTCACACAAGTCCATAGAGAGTTTGTTAACATAAGGCACAAGACATAACATTCGTTGCGGTAGCATTATTTGTCCATACGCTGGAAATTTTTCGATCGAACATAAGCAAAATCGATTTCGATGACCAGTCAGTAGAGCGGACAGGCCATGTTTAACACAGGCATATGCGAACATTCCTTCTGCGGTAGCGATTTAAGCTCGTTTTTACCTGCAGAGATCTCTTTGTAAAGTGAAGTAAGTTCCCTTACAGAGATCGCTTTGCAAAGTGAAGTAAGTTCCGTTACAGAGGTCTCTTTGTAATGTGAAGTTAGTTTCGTTGCAGAGATGTCTTTGTAAAGTGAAGTGAGTTCCGTTACAGAGATCTTTGCAAAGTGAAGCAAGTTCCGTTACAGAGATTTCTTTGCAAAGTAAGTTCCGTTACAGAGACCTCTTTGCAAAGTGAAGTAAGTTCCGTTACAGAGATCTCTTTGTAAAGTGAAATAAGTTCCGTACATGAAGGTGCAGTTTGAATAGCTGTGTATTTCTTTGAAGATGGCTACTAATATTGCCGAGTCTTCCGTGTGAGAGAGAAATACCGGAGTTTCCATTTCTTGAAATCATAAGTGAAGGTTACTGTCCTGTCGAACGCTACAAATATAACTCAGTTTTTTCAGAGACTTGATTTTCCAGTATTACCTGTAATGCATATGCCATTACTAGAAGCAATATCGAAACGTCAAGGTATCCAAAAGTAAATAATTTGGAAGTTTGTCCTGTACTACAATGTTAGTATCGACAACATATTTATAACTGCAATATGCGCAGTTATCAAAATATTCCTTATCGACTTATCGATATTCCAGAATTAATGCTTTCATATCCTGAGTGCACGATTGGTCAAGCTCTTAATTACATAACACGTAGGGTTTGGTCCATTACTTGCCCATGCAGGTAGAGACCGTTTTGTATAATCTATAGTAAACATTATTGGTGACAATTTCTGCTACAAGAGAAGTACAGTATGGTCTATATGGAAAATTTCATTTTAAGTAATCTCCATGTGTTAAATGAAGAAACTATCACTTCGTAAGGATGTTGACAGCCATGATTATTTCCATAAAAGTCAGTGTCAGAGTATGGAAAAGAACATTTTTGAACATATAAATCTTTATTACAAATTAACGAGTGGTAATCAGCGTTTGATAAATCGCGTTAACAATCATCATCATATTGAGACCTACCAGTGAAATATCCACGGGATTATATCACTGGCTACTGCGTAACATACATTTTGGGAAATGTCCATAATTCTGTATTCCAGCATTCATAATTACACATTTCGACACCTTTGGAACCGAAGTTTTTTGCACAGAAAATTTAATTGTAATATAATGTTTCAGTATACTGTTACGTGTATTGTGACTTCAGACGCGGATTTGGATTGGTGAGTCGATTTATGGGATATTCATATTCACCGGGCGGAACTACAATTAGTTGTAACACTCAGTCTTACTGTAACTATAACACTTCGTAACTACGAACAATGATAACACTATAAAGGTTACTGTAACTACATCACATAAAATAAAGACTTCACTTCTGACTTCTGTTTGCCTTCTGTCGTACTCTGTCTTCTGGATTCTCATCTCCACTAATATCTAGTATTCTTCTAGTAATCCTCCTGAGGTAGCTCTTGGCGTGCCGAATAGAGGACACCGAGTCGAATAGTTGATTTCTCTGTTGTCTCAAAAACGTCCTTTCTGTGGCTGTGAGAACAGTGTTTACCTAACCGTTGCAAAGGAAACCTCTTGCTATGTGCGTTGCCTAGGAAGCGATGTCTTCAATAGTTCCTCTGTTGTGATTATTGAGACCTTCGCTACTAGATGACCGAAGTTCTGTTGTTGACTGCATTACACGGGGTTTTGTGGTTCCGTATTTTAATGCTTTGAGCAACCCGCCACAATACCATTTATACTACTATATTTACATTTTATTCCTTTTGTTTATTTCACTTTTGCATCTATATCATTTTTTTTATTTTCCGACACTGATTAGTAACCAACATATGTACACATATATCAACATTTAAATTGACGGAGAATTTATATAAATAAAGGCAAATACATGGACATGTATTGTATAGTTGCATTACTACATTGCAATTATTATGTAGTGACATTTCTGACATTCATTTTCGCCCGTACATAAGGCGATCATCAATCAGTTCCATGTAAGAAAACGGTGGGCCTAAAACCATGCGAAGGACTGCAATACATATGTATTGACACAAACAACAGAGAACAGGGGAAACAGGAAAATTAAATTGCACAGGATATGAAGATTGACAAATTAATCCTTCCAGATCAACACTGCACGTTTTTATAGTGTGACTGAAAGTACTCAAAATGGCAGAATGGCAAAATGCGAAAGATGACTGTGAATCAGTATAACTTCATATGTGCTCGATTCACAGCTTGCAAACGTCAAGACAATATCGAGTTCTGATCAGCAGTGGGATTGCTGCTGTGTTTCAGTGCCGCTCATTCGACATGCACAGTGTCCTTAGAAGAAATCCACAGGAAAATCTCGACCAGGGCTAAGAACCATGAAGTGGGTGTACTTCTTATCCACCGATATGATAAGTGGGCTCTCGTAGCACATATTACATCGACAGGCGAAAAATTGGAATGGCTAGTCGGGTGACTAGAAGTTTTCTTTTCCTTCTCATGAACTTTGTGCAATATTGTGTGAAGTTTTGTTGACCCTTTTTAAAGCACAGTGTTTAGTATACTGTGTAGCACCTGCTTGAACATTACAAATCTGTTCGGGACGAACAACCTTTGGAAGGGAGCAATTTTGCTCACAGAGTGCATTTATGTGTTTTGTATGATTCTAAAATTATCAACAGTTTTTTCCCCAAAGATCATTAACCAAAATATTCATTATAATGGAGACATAGTGTTTAGTACGAGTTAGAACTGAATAAATAATATTTAGAAGAAATTCGTGTTTCAGAGGGTCGGGTATTCAACTCTTGCTACAAATGTGCACAGCGAATGTAGAATTCACGGACTATATGAAAGGACACGCTTCCCCTGAGAGTGAATATCAAACATTGAAGAAAACAGGTTTTGTGAACACTCGACAACTGCATTGCTTCTATGGTTCTCGTGCCTAACATTATAACATGAAGACATGTAGTCGATGTAGAGTTAAATGTCCGCGCTTGAAACTTCTTTATATTATAGAGCTTCGCGCTTACGTGACTTCACAACGAAAACCCTTCTGTACCTGTCAGGAACCCCAGAGCCAATCTAAACGCGGTAGCTTAGAGAACCATTCCGTCCCTACCGTAAAGCGAACGCCACCTGCCTACTTCTTAGACAATCGAATTATTTGAAACTCATGTATTTTATTTTAATCATACACACGGTTAACAAAATGAGACCTGGCAAAACTGTAAAATTATTCAGCTGGTAGTAATAAATACATTAACAGGTATTTTATTTCCACGCTCTGTAATTCATACTGAAAGAAAAAAATAATTATATATATGCAACAAGCTCAGTATTTACACATGTTTACTTAAATGTATTCAGGTGTTTTAGACTTCCTTTCTCTGTGTCTACGCTGGTCGGAGGATACTGAGATCATTATCTTTAAATTGAACTCACTCGAATAGTTATAGCCCATTTAATCCCATCTTGCATATTTCTTTCATACTATCACCTTCACACTCAGAATATGCGTACACGGGTTATGCAAATGATAAATGAAAGACAGAGCACGTGATGTCAAACGATACACTTCTCATGACTATACTTACGAGTATAATGGGCAGTAGAATTTGCGATACTATTAGTGATTTGCTGCATTTTTATAGAACGATAAGACAACATGAAACACAAAGGTAATATGTCCACATATTCTGCACAGAAAATATTTTATGATTTAACGTTGGGTTATACTGCCCATATCCGAGAGATGTGATGTCAACATACGACACACATGCCATTGACGTCTGTGTGCATGTAGCTTAACTACTTCGTTCCACAGTAACGACACACAGATTCTTAGTTCTTCCTTATTTCTATTTTACCTCGTTACTGCTTTCGATATACGCGTTTTTCACGCCTATTCCACACTAATAATTTCATGGGCAAACGACAGGTGTGAAGGACAGCATTATGAGAAGTATGGTGTCGCTCGGTATGTGCGCTACGTAGTTCTTAAGGTTGAAACAAGATGCAGGGAAGTGTTCTTGCTTCTGGCTGCACCGTGGTACATGCCGGCATGACGATCACTGAAGAATTTTAACCATGATCTTGAGGGTGTCGTGAGGTGCAGGCATCTTAAACACAACCTCACCCGTGTCCTCTGCCATGTAGTCGGAATAGCGGATCTGACGAACCGTCTGGAGACCCAGACTCTCGGCCACTCGCTGCGAGAAGAACCCTGTCGCGTCCTCCTTGAACACCTGCAAGCCGTATTACAACATAAGCGTTCACGTCTGCAATAAACACGTTGTGATCCCTTGAAAAAGGAGTACACGGTACATGAAAATTAGTGCAGAGAATAATACTCGGTCAGGAAAACTGGAATCCCATGTGAGGACTTGCAGAGGTTTTGTACTGAAGTACGAGTAAGTCACAAGTACATACTTTCGATTACTTGTACTTCATCTATAATTTTCGTACCTCATTCGACGCTACATAAATTTTATAGCTATAAAATTCCCGTTAAAATGTGTGAGTGACTTGTTGGTTACTTATTAATGCCATAGCTAATAAAAAAAATTATGTAGCAATCAATGTTGTCTGAGAATGTTCGTGAAGAGTCCCAGAAGAGGTTAGCACATTTCTCATAATAACCGTGGTTTTAATTTTTACACAAAATATAGGAGGCCATAATGTAAACATTTACACCACACCCCCTACTATTATTATTATATTACTATTGTTATTTTTATATTATTATCATTGTCATCATAATCATTTATAAAGANCGAATCTCTGTGCATCTTAGGACCGTCTTACTCTTTACTCCATCCCCCACACGTCTACTTAAATCAACAAACAGTCTTCGCCTCCATATTTTGCTGGAAATGTAGCCACTTTTGCCTTTTCTATACATTTTCTTTCCTGTTTTTGGTTGGAATTTAAATGAAAATTTTATTCAATTTAATCTATTTCTTATAGTTTTATTTGATATTTTTGTGTTGTGCATTTAGTTTTTGTTTACTTTTGCGTTCATACCATCCAGTCATATCAATATTATAAAGTATAACCTTTATATTACATTATTTTCAGTGACTTTATTCTCTTCGATATATTTTTAGTTGACGAAGCGAAATATTTCATGAATAGGAGCGTGAGTATACTTGTATATGCAAAATAGAAAACATCTTAGAGAACATAAATGTATAATTACAAGTATTTACTCACATACGTGTGCATTTAGTTTATTTAAGGGTAAGGTCACTAATTGGTCCCTATTTGTCTTAGTCTGTGGTCTATGAAATAGGAAAGAAGTTATACGCTACTGGAACTTATCGAAAAAATAATTAGGAGATTTTCGTTCCTGTTACAAAAGGCAACCTCATTCCTATGCATAGCACCACACAATTAAATCATACAGGTGACATGGAAGTGAAGCTCGGCGCATTCTTAATTTCGACTAATAAGTATGATCGCGTTTAACCTAAAGAAAGCATTCCCGGTAGTGTAGAATATTGGACCGGATTCATAAGCATCCTGGGCATGGCGGTGAAGAGAGGATTCCCACCACTTCCGACGGAAATCTCATCCAAACCCGACTAAGTGAGCCCCGAGTAAAATACATTTATCCTATCATTACGTGAAGTGCATAAACGCACAGTCAGAAACTCTCATTCGTCAAGTGTCCACATGATCAATCTCTGAAACTACTGGAGGATCTGCGATGAAATCAGTTAATAGAAGTCAAGACTAAAAGTTGTTTGGCTAATTAAATTTTGGCTCCTCGTATCAGCCCAACATAGCATGGCGTAATTATTTTGTTAGGAATTCTATTCCCCATAGACACAATTGTATAATTGGCAATTACGTTCCTAAGCCATAAGAAAACAATACAATGCCAGGAATCAAACACGTCATTAAAGCAATCAGACCTAATGTACGTGATCCCCATCATTAGATTTGAGGTTTTCACGGTGGTGACTATGAAGAATGCCGTCTTCTTGGATATGGCGCCGTGTAGATATTCCATAAACTTACATTTCGGAGGATCGTATCGCTTCCATCTTCAGGGCAGAAGAAAAAATCCGCGAGCGAGGAACCAGCGTGACCAGGTGGCTGCAGCCACGATCCTCCGAAACGTCTGTTTATACAATATTTACACGGAACCACATCCAGAAGACGGCATTCTTCCCATCAAATGAGTTCCCTCTTCCTTGTGAGGATTGCAGACGCTCATTTTTAGATACAGCAGGAGGTTCCCCAGGGCTACACCATAGAAATATTACGTCAGACAACCGCTTCGTTCATATTTCCGACGTTGCTAACACGGGAACTTCTCGTACTCTGTTGGAGTGCATGAAATTTCGAAACTTCCAATGCAGGTTTCTTCTAGGCGACTTTCTGATAAAGCAAAGTGGATCGTGTGACGCACGAGAAGGCCGACACCTTGAATCCAGACTCGCGTGCGGTGACGACGCTGCGCTGCAGTAACTCCCGTGCCAACCCCCGGCCACGGAACCTCTTGTCCACCGACAGAATTCGGCACTCGAAGATCCGGTCCACACCGTGTTGCTTGAAGAGATCCAGGCTCCTGTTGACACCGTACAGCAGATCGAAAATTCGCCGGAACTTCACGTCCGCCATAGTCTCCAGCTTCGCCTGGGCTGCGGCTATGTCTCCAGGATGCTGGATACCGTTCAGAGCCACCCCGATCACCTGTAAGGCCATATGTATGTACTGCAACATCAGAGAAAGACAGCCGAATAGACTGCAAATCAAACGAATATAAGCCAAATGTGTGTGCCGCTATATATTAAGTCTATAAGACATATTTCCGCGACTTTAACTCTTTCAACGACACTAACGAGACATATCGTTTAGAAGTGTTGGCCTTTGTGATATGGACGTACTTCATACTTGAAAATATCAGTGGCAGAAACGAGTCCTGCAATTTCTTACCTAAAGCTCTTTGTTGCTTTTCGGCAATACGTTATATAGGCATGTACGTTATCGTGGACATATACTAACAGAAACATATTTTTTTTAAATAATCGTGCTAGGAATGAGTCACGTCCTCAAAAATATAATACGCACTCCAATTCTGAAAAGTTTAATTGGAATAAATACGAAATGTTCTTGCAGCGGTGGTTATGAAGATTTGTACCCCACTGTATGTAACGCCGTGTAGTCCACTGAAATTCAACCGATGTTTCGGAGGAACATATCGGCTCAATCTTAACATCGAAGAATAAGCCAAGCAAGAAATCAACGTGAAGAAGGTAGCAAGCAGAACATCTTCAAATACGACACGATGTATGCTAGTGATGAATTCTCTAGGGACTTCTGCAAAGCCACCTTTGATACCGTTTGTGTGGATGCAACGGTGAGAAAATCAGTAAAACGAATACCAGTTTTAGTTCGGTTTAATCTCATGAAAGGTGTAACGACTAACTTGTTAGACGTATTCCAGAGTGAAGCAGCTGACAATATTGCTGAGGATATATGAAGACCAATTTAAAAATTCGGTATCACATGGGATATTGTGGCTTTTGTGGTGTCAACCCTCTCGCAAACTTCAGCGGAGCACTTCATCGAGGAAAGACTAATGGCATTACAGAACGGAAAGCTAGAATTAAAAGGAACATAGGCGCACACGTCGTGCACAGCTGTGTACAGATCATCTCTAATACGCTAATAATTTATGGGTTTCTAATGGCATAATGTTGATACCATATTCCACTGAATACAATCGGTATTAGTGTTTTAACTAATCTTCGTGCATTGTGCTGAAACGGGGGCTAAACAGACGGTCACATGAAGCTCGTTAGTAGGGCTTGGATAACGAAATGGAAGTGGAAGTACCCAATGATATTCCTTGCACGCTACAGAGCACATAACAGGAAGGACTTTGCTGGGCTTATCCGAATGTTTCAATGCCGGAAACACAAGTTTCCAATTAAAATGTATGTAAGACAGATTATGACCGCCTCTGTGGTCTAGTGGTCAGCGTTCCTGGCTACAGATCCAGAGGTCCGGGTTCGATTCCCGGCGCTACCAGATTTTCTGAGAAGTAGTGGGTCTGGAACGGGATCCACTCAGCGTCGTGATGATAACTGAGGAGTTATTTCAAGAAAATAGTGGCTCCGGTCTAGAAAACCGAAATTAACGGCCGTGGGGATTCGTTGCACTGACCACGCGACGCTCTCTATCCGCTAAAGTTGGCTCTAACTTCGCCGAGAAGCAGTTTGTCCACACGCATGCATGTAAACAAACACGCAAATTTTTCGGCAAGTTTGTGTCTCAATTTTGAATCTGTAGAACTAATGTAAGAGATGTTGTTAGACATCTCCGTTGAACCACAAATAAAGTCTTCCACATAGCGAAAGACCAAAGATCTGCCCAGTTCTGTCCAGCCATATCAAATACAGGTGTTCCACCACGGATCTTTCTTTTCATTCGTTAACAGTTTCCTTTGATCAGTGTATTTCTTTGTGGGATATTTATATCCTTTCTCCCGAAAGTCCACTGGTCGCCAAACCTTGGGAAGCCACGAGAATCCCAGTGGATAATACGAAATGCTGCAAGAAATAAGAAAGAAAACGTAAAGTAAGAATGAGAGAGAAACAAAGCAAAACAGATGAAGCAGTATTTAGGAGAAACGAAGAACGAAGCAAGCATGAACGAATTAAAGAGATATAAAACAAGGAAAAGAAGATATAGAAGAAGAGAATCAGGTTGAACCCGACTCCAGTCAAACACTTCAGCCCAGACGGCACCTCAGCATTGTCTCTCCCATTTCATTCTGGCGAGTCTTTTGCAGGTCATCTGTAAGGTCTCTTCAGACGCCTCAGTTATCCGCGTACGTGAAGTGTTTGGAGTCTAATCTCGTACTTCCGTGTTGAACGCTGCAGTGAACAGCAACACACTGTACGGATGTGTGGGGTTTATGAATTCATCGTTAGACATAAATTAGAGGTAAGGCGTGTGCTCCAACAGTTTCTCACATGGATATATTGTCCCTCTGCTATCTAGAGTGGTAAGGCGTTTGATTTGCAGTCTGGAGGTAAACCATTCGAATCCCAGCCGAAATGTAATAACATCGCCCATGCTTTTTATTTTCTTTCGTAAGTTTATAATTTAGATAATTTCTTCATTCAGAAAATCCAACCTAAAAGTAGGTCACGGCCTAAATCCCTAGTTTTACACAATTCATAATCTTGCATTCTTACTGAGAGCTATAACTGGGTCAGGTGTAGGTGAGTCAGGAGAAGAGACATTGAACGGGCTGGAGTTGTGAGGCGTCGTCATAAAAACTACAGTTCTGCAAGTGCTCGCGCAAACCCACAAATATAAATCACCGTCACTTTCAAGCCTATTCTCCTGACATGTAAGTTATGCTTGATAAGCAACCAAGCTGAGAAATTCTAGTCCGCTGTTGTGGCAACAACTCACCTGGCCCGTGTCGGTGTGGACAGCCATTTGCGACAAACCGTCCCTCAATGTTGTCAGACTGTGCTCTTCTAGTTCCGCGTGTGGCTCGCCAGGGCGACACAGGGACACGGCATGGTTCAAGGGCTCATCGGCGAAAAAGTTATTTCTCAGATGGTTGATGACGTCATTGTAGCGCTCCTCAGGTATTGGTCCAAATTCTATGCCCTCGAATTCAACCATGTTCAGTGCATGTGTAACCTTGTTATGCCTGAAATACGGGTCTCACCTCAACAAGGCAGTACTAGAAGGGATGGAGTTCACTTGCTTTTATTTTTACAAGGATCAGTCAGGAAGCAAAAATACAAGACATAAGCCTGCACGTCTATCTTCGATAACGCACCGTCCGGGCATATGCCAGAATAGTACCTCATATTATGCCATGACCACTTAATTTTACTTCCTTCTGAATTCAATAATCGCTACACACCATATCATTTGAGGTTATATAATCTGACAATTGATGACGCCATCAGTATGTGTGTGTGTGTGCGTGTGCGTGTGTGTGTGTGTGTGTGTGCGCCACTGCAAGAGGAGACTGATAATTAGAATGCGTATACATTCTCCCGTCCGGGCCTATTTTCCCTCACAACTGCTGCTGTTCAAGGACAGGCCCACGTGACAAGCGTGCATACGCCTATACCCACATATTAAGTATTATTCTTATTTGACAGGAATTCCACCTAAGTTGTGAAAGGATAAATAATGGACTCTCAGAAGTATCGCTAAAAATCATGTCGCCATATTATGCAGTAATTACACAAGAGAATATTTTCTCTAGACTGAGTGACTACAGACGGGATTTTGGATTGATAGCCAGGTTTATTGGACTCTTACATACAGCGCATGACTACACTTTATATTTTACTATTACACGCACACTAGTGTCCACAGTCACGTCTTAAATAGCCGTTGCTCGGTAGCGGTTTCCAACGGCGGACGTTCCCCATCCTCTGGGTTCCCGAACTATCCCTGACCTCAGCTACCAGCTTCTCACAGCAACAGCTCACAACGACTAAACCTTAGCAGTTCTATGTCTCAGTCACTCACAAACCAACTCGCTCAACTCTACTGCAGTGCACTAACTACTCTACACTCAAGTCAAGTCAAAGTCACCTTACGACTGACGGTCGGTCAGTCTGTCTGTCTATCTTGGTGTCGAGCCCCAGCTGGGGCTCATGACCAGATGTTTTCTTCTTATATGAAAGTTTCTGTTCTGTCCATTTGGGGCGCTCTCTCTGACTAGAGGTCGGGTCTGTCATTTGTCAGTCATTGTCTGTATTAGTAAGTCCATTGTTAGTATTTACATATATTTACAATTTAATTTTAATCTTAATTCCTATTTCTATGTACAATATATACAAGGCCTCTGTCAGTCCAGGCTCGGTACAGCAGATTATGCCATATTTCTAGTAGCTTCCGCTACAACGCCAGTCTAGTCACTTGAACGGTCGTATGCCTGACCGCCGCCAAGTTTAAGCCTCTTATACTTTCTATGTCGGGCTTCGCCTTGTCCAATATTGCGAACATTCTCATTGTCATGATTTTGTATGACTTCAGCTTGTTGCCTACATAATTTTGAATCATATACGTAAGGGATTTTGAACGCCATGTGCAAATCGCGAGTCGATGTGCGCCTTGGAAAGGTGCCAATGGTGCGGAGAACCTTGTTTTTTAGGCGCTGCAATTTCACTCTACTCTAATCAGCTAGGGAGGTCGGGTGATATAGCCTCGGAGCGGACACATACAAAACACCGCTTCCAACAGTATTTCCACAGTTGCGCACAGGCCGCTGCCTAGCAACGGCTTCAGTATTTTTCCGTATTTACGAAGCTGTTGCATAGCAGTGGTAGTTGTCTCGTTGCTTCTTTCGCGGTCTTTGCCTAGTGACGTGTATATATGCCAGTACATCATCAAAATACTTACAGTATCCACGTGTTATAAATAAGGCGTACATGTTTGATACCACCCATTAACATATTTCTTATAGAATTAATCCAGATAAAGGCACAGTGCTATTTGTGTAATTGTGCAGTTTAAAGACCAAAACATATACGTATTTTATTCGTATATTGGTGAGAATACGATATATTCCATTGCCTAATATCAGTAAGTGAAAGTATTACCAAAACGAAATCGGAAAAATATATTTCAAATGAGTACAAATATTTTCGGAATTCGTTCTTTGCCATTATTATTTATTCCATTGGCTTGAGATTGATTTATCATAGTTAAAAACCTAAGTACATTGCTGAGTCAGAAATTATATTTGAAATAAAAATTCTGGACGTACGTGAGAACGACAGCTATATTTTATGAGTCTCTGTGTCCAGTGGACCGTTATTAGGCGTATGGATGAAGTTCAGTTTCAAACTCGGAGTAAAGCAGATTTCATAATTTATAGGACCGAACCGAGCTTAATTAAGCCAGGTAAATTTTGCTATAGACCACAGTATCACATTACATCATATGACGTTAAGTAAATATGAAGGACACCGACGGACAGACACATTTCAGTTTACAGCTTCGTGAAAAGAAATCCACATTCTTCTCCCGAATTTAATTTCTTAATCCTTTCAGTAGATGGCTCATCATGCCCGTGCAGACTGAGCTTCCGATCGTCATGGGAATGAGGCCGGCCGTGGCACGGAGACGTGGAAAAGAGAATTCTTATCCCGTTCCAGTACAATAGGTTTGGTGAAACATGAGCTCTGGCCTTGAGATATGAAATAGCTTTTCCACCGGAACAGAATTTGGGGGTAAACGGAGCTCAGTATGTAAAGTAAAGTCAAACTATCTCTGTAAGAGGCCGTGGAGGCCCATAGGGTTGTGAGATGTTGAGGTTCCCACATTATCTAGACAATCGGTTCATAGATGGCGGCAAGATTGTCAGCCTTACGCGCCGGCATCCCTTTACCCCCAAGAATATTCCAAGAATATTCCTGGTACTATTTCTGTTAGAGGCTGAGTCGACCACAGGGCCATAGTGCGGCCGGAAGAATTAGGTCAATTGAAAAAAAAAATCCAATGACCTCATCATAGACTAGATCATAGGTCTATTATATGATGCTGATATTAGGATGATGAGTGAATAATGAATTGGAAAGGTTTAGGAAAAGCCGTCGTGTCGTAGTTTAACGTGTTAACTCAGCATTTGCTTGAAGTGACTGAGGAGAATCTCTAGCCACCTCTGCCAGGGTAGCCTATTTTCTGACCAAAATTTTAACCCGGAGCCACCTGAATACGAGGCAGGAGTGCTAGCCACTCTACCTCGTCGTTCAGCGAGGATAACATTAAGATGGATCTTACAAATATAGTGTACCAAATTATGAACCGAATTTAGATGGTTCAGGGCAGAGTCAGTGGCGAGCTCTTGTGAACATGGTACTAGACATTGAGGTTCACTGAAAGGCTAACAAACTCCTGAACGTCTGAATAAGTATGATTTTGTCTTGAAGATTCAGCATCATGCAGTTAGGTTCTGACCATATTAGATTAGCAAGATGTTCTCCTTCCACTTCCTGCCAATATCCACTGTTGCTTCATATTCATTGACGTCACAAATCTCTTTACGACACAAATAGCCAAGGATAAAAATTTAACGACTTACGAAAAATATCAAATGCCTTCAGGTAGACGCATTTATAGCTGAGAGTTCTGAAGTATAAGATGGATCTTAAGATTAATTAATTCAAGTATAAGTGTTTTATAGGATTGTATGACACAGGAGAATTGCCTTAAACGGCGTGTATGTAGGTCACTAGAAGGAAGCTGGTGTAAAGAATTTCAAAATACAGAGTAATTCATAAGTCTCTCCGGAATTTCTGTAGCGCAGAGGTTGGAAATCCCGGAGGGACTTATGAATTACTCTGTACTATTAATATTTCTGCGGGTCCGAGTATGGAAACTGAGGTCTCGCATATGCGAATCAGGAGAGTGGTTACTGAAGATATGGTACACAATATGCATCATGCTGTAAAATTATCTCGCTACGCGCGGTAGCGTAGTTGGTTGAGGCACTATGCTACAAGCCGGAAGGTCGCGGGTTCAAGTTCCGATGAGGTCATTGGATTTTTTCAATTGACCTAATCCTGCAGCACTATGACCAGCACTATGGCGCTGGGGTCGACTCAGCCTCTAACAGAAATGAGTACCTGGAATATTCTTGGGAGTAAAGGGCGGCCGGCGCGTAGGGCTGACAACCTTACCGCCATCTATGAGCCGATTGTCTGGAAAATGTGGGAACCTCAACATCTCACAACCCTATGGGCCTCCACGGTCTGTTACAGGGATACCTTTACTTTTACTTTGACAACCTCTTTCCGTCAAGACGGTAAGCATCACAGAAGAGCATAATCTCACATTCAGCATCAGATGCTGCAGTGGCTTCATTGACATGCGCAGGTCTGAATGAAGAGCTCCTATGCTTGGTACAATGGCGAGCAGTCCATCAGTGTTATTAGCAGTCAGGATATTATTATTGTTCCAAGGTCGGTAGGACAGCTTTAAATAATAATTGGTTTATTTACGCAGTTTATCAAGTACTGTACGGGCGGTAGAACTGTAATATTTCATAGGTCACAGTGAAACGTCACGCTCAGTCATTTTATTCTTTTACGTTCAGTCGTTTTTAACAAAGGAATATTACCTGTGTCATTCGCTCACCAAGCTTTTTATTTTCAAATTTTTTTATCAATATGTAGTATTGGTGTAATATACGTAAGAAATCCAATGAAGTCTCCTAGTTTGGAGTTTCTTGTTTTCGGCATTAGTTTGAGGTGAGTGGACAGCTTCACGCCCCTGCCGCTTTACCCTCGGGTAGAGAGCCCCCGGAAACCTTTGGATAGGAGGTTGGGTGGGCCCCAGAGCCGGTCCGAACGATGTACAGAGGAGAAAATTCTTGACCCCACCTGGACTCGAACTCCTACTCCTAAGTCGTCCAGCCCGTAGCTAGTCGCTATACCGACTATGCTATCGTATAATCTAGTATGTATCATAACACACCATATTGACGGCCTTGAACATCTTAAAGCTCAGGCACTGAATTATACGACACCATGCAGTTTGGTAGAAGCTCACTCTTCGAACCCCAAGACAAAGGCAGCACCTTTCTCCAGAACGTCGGTAAACTCCTGCCACACCACAATCCGTCACATCCCAGAATACAGCATTCTTCAACCTTGTACTGGGCTTACCGTACACTGCTGACTCATTATTGGTGCATTCCATTTTATATGCTAATCAGAATTGTCTTCGATCTCTGTTAGAGTATTGGTGTTAACCAGTCCTTCGTAATAAATTGCAATGTCCAGAATTATGTTTCACGCAATTCTTAATTTCGGACATCTTGTTCTTAAATTGCATGACAGAGCAACGCTTTCGAAGACCTCTCACTTTTTCGGGTACTGAAGCTTATTGACAAGTACGATCATCTGGCAATCCAACATTGCATATAGATATCTTGGTGTGGGATTAGCCTCCCGCAAGGCCAAAAGTTATACTGACAACACAAACACAGGAGAAATGTAGATTATAACAATACCCTGGCCAGGATTAGAGCCCACCATCCCAGTGTTCGAGCGGTGGAATACAATACACGTTCTAGACTTCACTGCCACTGCGATCGGCTTATCTGGAATATGCAACAAGGAAGTAGCCTAAACCGAAAAGCGCAATGTCCATCCAGTCGACAAAGGAATGTATACACACCTCAAATGATTCCGTAAAGGCTTGTGACAATGTGTGATTAATTACGCGGCAATTAATATAGACATCTCTTATGTGAAGTATGTAGGACAGAAGCTTAAAATATACCACGACATTTCATCCCACTTTCAGTTCACAAATAATCCCATAATTCGACTCTACAAAATATATTAATCCTACCTTCTGTAATAAGATTTAAAAACTCAGTTTTTTCGTGCACATTATACCAATTAACTTACCAACTCCATGGAGATGAGTCCATCTTGAAAAGCCACCAGTCGCTCAGCAAGTAGCAAGTATTACCTCAGTTAAGCGTGCTTTTAATTTCCTCATAATCTAATTTTAATTTGTTTGGCCTAGAAACCCGAGATTATCGGCCGTGGAGATCCGTTGCGCTCACCACGTGACACCCTCTATCCGCTAAAGTTGGCACTAACTTCGACGACAAGAGGCGGTCACTCGGTCGGTATAGTCCGCTTGCAGACTACAGGCCACGGAGTTTTTTACAGTCTTTCCCAAATACGTGTATTTTACATGTGTCGCATTTTCAAAGGATCTGTTAACAATCTCTGTATTATGATTTTGCTTTGTATTCTGGTGAAGAGACGTCTATATATGATCTGCTTTCTCTGTATTTGCTTCTAGACCAACCTCCGTACTAACATCAATCAGAGCTTCTGTGTTTTTATTTACCGTATTTATTTAATGTCCTAGTAGATTAATATCACGAGCACAGACCAGAAGCTGATGTCCCTCGTTCAAATTCAGTACAACCTGGTTTTCTTGGATATCTCCTTGTTTTAGACCATTTGAATAGGAAACTTATAAGACAAACGCATACTGTACCTCAGGAAAAATGAAGTTGTACTTCTTTTGGCTTATTTTGGACTTCACCCATCGTCTGGCATGTAAAAGACAAAAAGACAAAAAACCACGACGTTTCGGAGACTGGATCTGTCTCCGTCTTCAGGTGGATAGGGAAGGATAAACCTACTGGACCAGTGATTGAGACTAGCTCTTTCTAAGGGGCCCAACTGAGTAGGTTTATCCTTCCCTATCCACCTGAAGACGGAGACAGATCCAGTCTCCGAAACGTCGTGGTTTTTTGTCTTTTTGTCTTTTACATACCAGACGATGGGTGAAGTCCAAAATAAGCCAAAAGAAGTGCAGTATACACCATCGTCAGAATCCTTTCAAGTCTATCCAAAAATGAAGTTCATTTATCTTGTAACATACCAGACAGTTCTTATTTAACACAATTATTTAAATCAGAGTTCGGAAATCTGCCGTGACCACATTTCGAATTTCTTCCCTTCACTACTCTTTGCCTAGAGTGCTGTTAAAAATAACATAACATACCGACCAACCAAATACCAATTGGTGCTCTATTGTGCTTGGAAATTCAACTTTATTTCATGGACTGCAAATTGTCGACGTAGCGGACATAGCCCATTCGTACGGAGCTGGGAGAGGATTTGCTGGAAGTTATATAACAGTTTCTATGTGTCTTCAGTAGTTCCAGTGGCCGAGTGAGAGATTGACTGAGTTTGGAGGGAATGATTTGTTACTATAACCCTGAATAATTTAACACGCTAGGAAGTTTTACGGTCGGAAGGAAATGACTAGCAATATGGCCGTTTCGAACTGCTTTTGTTTGCTGAGCCAAACACTCTGTGAAAGTTCTTGGCGTCGTCCTATCCTCACTGGTTCTTAAACGTGTAATGAAGTTAGAGCAGCACAACTCTAAAAAATCACAGACGCATTTACATGTTAATTACACGCTCAATTTTCTGATTTTTATATCATATATTGGTTTGTTTTGTCAATCGATTAAAAAGCGCAAATTTATACTAATTAATTTATTTAAAAGTACTGAAAATAAATGAAAAAATCTCACGATAGAGTGGCTGAAACATCACGGAGACTTATGGACACTGTGTTATTAGATGAAATAACACTAATAATGTAATAATATTATAATCGTAGCTTGGATTAGGAAGGTATGCAATAAAATATAATGTTTTAGACTTAAATGAGGGGGCACGTGGTAGCGTAGTTGGTTGAGGCACTATGCTACAAGCCGGAAGGTCGCGGGTTCGAGTCCCGATGAGGTGGATTTTTAAATTTACCTAACCCTTCCAGCCGCACTATGGCACTGGGATCAACTCAGCTTCTAATAGAACTGAGTACTAGGAATCTTCCTGGGGGTAAAAGGGCGGCCGGCGCGTAAGGCTGACTTCACAGCCATCTGTTATCCGATTATTTAGAAAATGTAAGAGCCTCGACGTCTCACAACCCTACGGGCTTCCACGGCCTCTTACAGGGATAGCTCTATTTCTTTTTTACCTTCGAGGCCACCCAAACCTTCCATCAACCTGACCTGGGCCTCTTTCCCTTGGATTAGAGCAGCTGATGTATGAAGGAACCTATTTACAATATATTATCATAATTTTGGACCACGAAAATTCGTTCTAGTGTTCACAAAACCTCACCACTGGGCCTTATCCTTAGTTAGTTCAATCCAGTCTACATACGGACACCCATATACACGTATTTTAATACTGTAACGTGTATAGCTAGACAACTGCGCGATAAACACCTTCTCGCGTAAGGTCACGCAACAAGAAAACGAATATTAATAGCTTGTTGTTAGTCAACAATCAGCGCGCCAATGGACTGGCGAGATAGCTAGCACGTGACATGTTTTCTGTCAAGTCTACGCTACGAAACAATAGAACTGTGTTTTCTGTGCATGGTCCCTGCCGAGAGGATATGAGAGAATACGCGAATGGAAATTAATTTAACTTGAGTTTCGAAGTTCCAAGGGAACAGCAGTGTGGCCAGAACAAGAATTAAAAGACTTTGTGTGCGATGTTACATGTGATATACTTACAGTAATCTTCAGAGGTCAAGAACTAATTGTAGTTACGACTAATGAAGATTCACCAATCCAAACCCGCGTCTCAGTCACTGAAACACGTGACAATACTATTCGCCAACTTACGTCTACATCATCTTCATGATTTTCCTACCAAAGTATTGCACAACTTGTTACCTACTACTACATGCGTGTTACATGAACTGTATATTATTTTCACCTTCGATATTTTCTATAGTTTCTGCTTAACGTGAAAATCCAAGTTTCACTCCCGAATAAAAAGTGAGATAAGTCTAATGGTTGAACAAGTTACAGACACAATCTAAAACATGATTTAGGACAAAATAAAGCCCATATTAATGGAAAAATTCTAGGCCATGTAGAATATATTTTCTGGCCGAAAAATTCTTGATCCATTTCATCACATGTGAATACGGAATGCAGGACGACTCTATGGGGGATATAGCGGTTAAAGCGGCCTGAGCGTGAAGGTGGTCACCCGCTTTCATCTAGTTCCTAGGTTAAGAATCTGAGGAGCTTCTGACTGAGAAGGTAGCTAGTTATCTTGAGATTGGTAATACTACTATACTACTACTACTACTACTACTACTACTACTACTACTAATAATAATAATAATAATAACAATAATAATTCAAATAACATTCCATAAAGGACATTCTACTTCTAGCTGTAAAACATGTGTTACTGTAAGTACGATATTTAAAAGGTAAACCTATCCCTGTAACAGGCCGTGAAGGTCCATAAAGTTGTGACGTCAAGGCTCTCATATTTTCTAGACAATCGACTCACAGATAGCCATGAATTTGTCAGATTTAACCGCCGGCTGCCCTTTACCCCTAGGAAGATTCGTGGCGCACATTTCTGTTAGAGGCTGAGTCGACCCCAGAGCCATAGTGCGGCTGAAAGATTAGGTAAATTGAAAACTCCAATGACTTCATCGGGAATCAAAACTGCAATCTTTCGGACCAGTTTATTAACGTGATTATTGCTGATGATGGAAAACATGTATCCTCA
The DNA here is from genome assembly GCF_002891405.2 of Cryptotermes secundus. Taxonomy (NCBI): domain Eukaryota; kingdom Metazoa; phylum Arthropoda; class Insecta; order Blattodea; family Kalotermitidae; genus Cryptotermes; species Cryptotermes secundus. The sequence continues at coordinate 792,895 of NW_019738957.1, read as the reverse complement.
TCAGAAAATTTGTAAGTATCTTTTCTTTTTCTAAGGCCTCTTAATTTGTATTATTGCTACGTAAAGCCCACTACATGATAAATACCACTCTAATAATGTGACTATAGATAGAGATGTTAATGATGACGTCAAAACAGTGTACATTTACAGGAAAACGGTCTTGTCACAAGGGGAAGGTAGCGATTAATGCTCCTAACCTGAATAAACGGTTTAATTACTGTTACTCACTGTAGTGTAAATCCCACGTCGAAACTCCGGTTACTGTCTCGCGTCCGTCTCCGAACACCAGAGCGAGGGCAGCAGCGGAAACTGCTGCGGAGTAGAGTACGAGGTCAGGAAGAACAGAACCGGGGAAGTTTCACTTTTTCCGCTCCCAGCTGCCTATAACGACCGGCGCACTCGGTTCCCTGGGAGACTCAGGCTTCTGCTGAGCCTGTTGTAACCATAGCAACCTGTTTGTAATCTGATCACCATTATCTTGGCAAATATGGCGATTCTACCTGTTGTTAAATTGTTCTCTATTATTAGGGGGAGAGAATATCAAATTTTGAACGCTAGTTTATATTCAGTGGATTATAATTCTATTCTAGTGATAGAATATCCATGTCCTAGCAACCGTTGCACACAGACTGTTTCAGAGTGACTGGCAATATTTAATGAGATATTGATTTACGAACGGCAGCTGAAGCACATGAAAAAAAAAACACTCTGCAGATTCGTAGAACATTCAATAATTCAGCAGCTGCATTTCTTCATCTTCCAACATCTCACAAAAACATAAATATAAAACATAAATTTGTCTCTTGTTCTGGAACACAGATTAAGGGTGTTTAAGAACTCTCTCTCTCTCTCTTGTTCTTCCTACTTTGTAGCATAGGACATCCGTGAAACTCTTTGTTTCACTTCAGTTTCTTGATCCTAAAAATGTCAGGAGAACTCCTTGGACGGGGGATAGCCCGTCTCAAGGCCGCTAACTACACACAGAACAACACAAACATAGAATAAACACAGACAGACATCCATTCTTTGTGTGGGATTTTAATCCACGATCTCAGTGTTCGAGATAGCAAAGACAATTCATGCCTTAGACTGAGCGGCCACTGTGATCGGCTTTTCAGAAAAATGTACTGAAAATAATATTTGGTCTCGTGAAATATGAAATATTTTGGTAGGAGAATTTAGGAGTTTCACGATGAAGAACTTTGTAATTTACAGTCCTCTTAGTATTTATAGTATTTCTAGGATTATATGAAGAAGGATATGATGAATAGGACACAAGCTGACATGGGAGAAGGGATCAGTGTGTACTACATAACGTTGGTTGACACTCTTCAAGGGAGGACACTACACAGGAGATCATGCGGAAGCAGAAACACAGCAATAAAATGGAGCTTAAAGACGTACGGCATGACATGAACCAGTTCGGGACAGGATCCAGTGGTGGAGTTACCTCATATTAAAATTAAATTTTAGGAAACCCGCCACACGAACGTGAAGTGGATCAGACTGAGTTGGAATAGTTCTAATATTCTTGTAGCCGAGTTTTGTTGTAACAAGAATGAAACTGCTTAGTTTGTAAGACTAGAGATCTTTCTTAATAAACAAACACGTATTGATTGTTCAGTGAAAATTGTATATCATAGAGTTGCGATGTGAATTAGGTAGGCCATTGGGAAGCAATCCAAAATTCAATCCAATGTGAACTCGATTGATAGTTCAAGAATTTCTACCATGAAAGGACAGGATCGTTAGGAACGGAATAATGGGGGATAGGGTGCCTCCACCTTATCGTGGTGAGGGGGTTTGAGTATGCCAAGGACCCTGAGAGCTATACCAGCGGTAGCGTAACTACTGGCAGGGCCTCCTTTGCTGGACAGGTCAAAGGGTAGGCATCAGACGAAGAGGGACACCAAAAACCAAAAACTGATGCCGGAAGCAGCGTCATCAGTAGCGACTTGAAGCACAGAGCAAATGATGCTCGAGATGGTTCAAGTTCGTATAGCAACAGGCGTGACCAGAGTGGTTTGAACGGCTGTTGTACTGCGATGTGGAAAGCAAATGGAAAAACTACCACATTATCACTTTTCCTGGATAGTCTCTTTCCAAACACAGAGACACCATGTATGCGAACCAGAAGACGTAAGAAGATGCTGGATGACCTTTGGGACAGAAGAGGATATTCTCATTTGAAGGAGAAATCTCTAGATCGCATTAAGTGGAGAAACTGTTTTGGGAGAGACTGTGGACCTGTCGTCTGACAGATTACTGATGAATGAATGAATGAAGGGTTAGTGACCCTCCCAGTATTCTAACCACCTACATGTAATACATTGTTACAATCCTTAATTCTTCCGCTCAGGTTAAATGACTTTTGGTGTCTGTGAGATTCTGTAAGTTCAGACATGGTCCCGGTTTGGAAGTGTGCAGGATTTATTATTATTGACAAAAAAAAAACCTCCGTGGCTTGCAGTCCGTAAGCGAACTATACCGACCGAGTTATCTCAGCTTGTCGGCGAAATTAGTGCGGATAGAGGGTGTTGCGTGGTCAGCGCAACGAATCCCCATGGCCGTTAATTTCGGTTTTCTAGACCGGTGCGCTATTTCCTTGAAGTAGCTCCTCAATTATCCTCACGAGGCTGAGTGGACCCCGTTCCAGACCCACTACTTCTCCGAAAAGCTGGTAGCTCCGTGAATCGAACCCGGACCTCTGAATCTGTAGCCAGGATTTCTGACCACTGGGTCACAGAGGCGGTCGTTTATTACTGCTGAAGAGGATAGAACTATTGTTTGAGTTCTACTTTGATTATTTCAACTAGTTTGGTGGACAAGTTTGTTGGAGGCTGATCACAGTGACTGCGCGGTCTAAAGCATGAAGTGTGTTTGCTCGCTCGAAAGCTGGGATCATGGGTTCGAATCCCAGTCAATACATGGATGTCTGTCTGCGTTTATTCTGTATTTGTGTTGCTCTGTGTGTAGGTAACGGCCATCCGACCAGTTGATCCCTCGTCCAAGAGTCCTACCGAATGTGTATAGGATTACTTACTTACTTACTTACTCATGGAGCTGAGCCCTTCTTGAGGAGCCGCCAATTCTGCAGCTACTCAAGAAATTCCCAGCATTTTATGGAACCCGAAGGTTCATCACCGTGTTCACAAGAGCCCTCCACTGGTCCCTATCCTAAGCAACATCTATCCAATCCATACCATCCCATCCAATCCCATCCTATTTCTCTAAGATCCATTTTAATATTGTCCGCCCACCTACGCCTTGGTCTTTCCTGTGGTCTCTTTCCTTCTGGCTTTCCCACCAATATCCTATACGCATTCCTCGTCTCCACCATTCGTGCTACATGACCTGCCCACCTCATCCTCCTTGACTTGATCATTCTAATTATACATGTACTTGGAGAAGAGTACAAGTTATGTGTATAGGATTAAGAAGTTGGAAAAGCGGCTAAGGTCCAACGAAGGACTGTAGAGCCGTAGGTAGGTAGGTACGTAGATAGATGGATGGATAGATGGATAGATATATAGATAGATAAACAGATAGGTGGATGGATGGATGGATGGATAGATGGATTGATAGATAGGTGGATAGATAGGGAGAAAACAAGCGAAGAGCTAGATAGATAGTCGCCGTGAATAACACGGTACTGTGAGAATCACTCCGTAGTCTGTGGGATTTATCCTGTCAGCCTTTGTGTTCTGTTTCCTGGGATACAACTCGTATTCTTAAAGCTGACCTCCTGGTTCAGTAGTGGAGAAACCATCTAAAAAAGTGATCTCAAAGTCTGTGACGACGCACGTTACACAGATATTGTGTTTCTGGACATTGTCCATCGTCCTGTCTTTATCTAAAATCACTGTAATGTTTGTATTACAAAACACAATGTTTCGGAGACTGGATTCTGTCTCCGTCTTCAGGTAAAACCTACTCAGTTGCGCCCAATCGATAGAGCTAGTCCCGATCTCCAGACAGGATATACAGGCCAAGCACAGCACAAACCATTTGCGAGAGGTAAGGCAAAATATTAAAATATTAAAAACGCCATACGTTTGAGGTATTGCACCAGAGAATTTTTAATTAGGACCAACTGAGTAGGTTTTGGCTGAAGACGAATACAGAATCCAGTTTCCGAAACGTTTTGTTTTGTAATATAAATATTATTTAACAATCAAGTTCCTTCCGTCAAATGTGACACTTTTTTAAGTTTTCCACCTCGTCAGCACCTGCCTTACATGTTTCGGCTCACCACGGAGCCATCATCAGAGGCATTTATAGTAGAAAAAGAAATCACCAACACACAAAACTTCACTTTGTCCAAGATAGCCACGTTCCAGTTAATTAAAATAATTACAAATAGTTAAAATTACCCAGAATGTCGGTTCACTAAAAGTTTTTCACACACCACAGTAGCTTCCTTATTTGATTCGTCGTTAATTCTGTAAAATTATGTTTCGTTATTTGAAGTAAGAATTCTTAAAATCCCTAGAATTCTTTCCCGCTTGGCCCAATCTTTTTGCTTCGGGATGTTGTTGACGTGTGTTGTCTGTCGGTAGTTGATGTTGCTTGTCTGTGTGTTGTGATGCTTGTGTCACTTAAAAAAGTGTCACATTTGACGGAAGGAACTTGATTGTTAATTGGTTAGTGTGACGGACCAGAATGAAAGACCTTAAAAATAAATATTATGTTTTTTAGAAAAAGATAAGATGATGGATAATGTCCAGAAACACAATATTTGTAAGGTTAAAAAAGGTAAAATTGCTCCTGTACTTAACTAATTAAGCACTAAGCCATGAAGGCATATAGGGGAGTTATTATATAGATCCATATTTTTTTGATCTTGACACTAGATGGAGGTGAGTGGTCAGCTTCACGCCCCTACTCCCGAAGAAAGAGCCACCGTACCCACTGAGTAGGAGGTTGGGTGGATCCCAGAGCCGGTCTGGAAGACGTGGAGAAGAGATAATTCATGATCCTACCGGGACTCGAAGTTACAGGCAACAGATGTAATATAATGACGCGGCTGTTCTGTGAAAATTTTGAAGTATGTATTTCGTAATCGCTAAATTAACCGAATGCAGTTAACGAATTATTCGTCTATGGGTTAAATAAATAAACAAGGTAAGGAAAATTTGTCGGCGTGCTGAACTAATTAAGTACTGCTCTATGAAGAAGCATGGGGGAGCTGATGTATAGATCCACGTTTTCTTGACATCGGTTCTCATTTCTGTTAGAGGCTGAGTCGACCCCAGGGCCATAGTGCGGCTGGAAGGATTAGGTCAATTGAAAAAATCTAATGACCTCATCGGGACTTGAACCAGCGACCTTCCGTTTTGTAGCATAGTACCTCAACCAACTATGCTACCGTGTGCTCCCTCACTTTCATAGACATTTAGTAAAGAAATTATTCAGTTTCAAACTAAATAAATATGTGTAAATATGAAAACAAAATTTTTCAATCAAGAACACTAATACAAAGGCTCTGTAAATTTCCGTGGAAGGAACAATGATAGTCCTTCAGTGAAAGTTACTGAGTTTTAATGGCGATAGACCTTAACTAAGTACTCAGTTTTTCTTAATAATATTAGTAGATAATTTATTATAAGAACTTGGCGAATCGTAAGGCCACGCTTATTTTTCTAATAGGAACTGATAGATCGTTTCAGCTGTATGGAAACCTGTATGGTGATAGTTATTGAATGTGTAATATATCATATAATATTAAATATAAATTATATAGGACATCACTAAAGTAATTCGTCACAGCTGGACAATTGGGTTTCTGTCCCCGAATTTTTTTTCTCTTTTTCGCTACAGCATACGGAATTTCCTAATCTAGCAGGAACTACTTGCCTTTTTTTTTAAATTCGCAAAGTCTAATTACACCCCGGCCACTAGTGGGCCCATTGTTCCAACTCCGGATAATTATAGATGATGTTGGCTATCATTTGGAATGGAATTGGCAGTGAAAACCGAAGTAATAGGAGAAACCCTATGCCAGTGCCGCTGCATGAGCCATAAATCCTGTATAACCTGATCTGGAATCGAGCCGGGCCTCCGCAATGGGAAGCTTGCGACTATGCTTCTGAGCTGTGGCACGGCCAACTTCCTCTTTAACTTAGGTTTAAATTTTTGTCCATAGGAAACGCTTTGAATATAGTCGTCTTTATATTCCTTCCAAAATTTCACTTCATATTCGACACGAAAAAGAAATAAGGAAATGTTAAATATTGGAGGTACAAAGCGAAGGAGTTTGCGTCAGTAATAAATGCCTGTAGTAGAGAGTCGAGAATTTGTTCTTATTGATAGTAGGTCATGGCATGCCAACAGCACATTTTGCTAAGTACTAGCGAGGCAACGGGGTAATCTGTGGTGCAGATTCCTCTTATAATTAAATTGTACGTCTAATAAAAAAGACTGGAGCACCAAGAAGACATATCTTTAGACAGGATGATAAGGAAGAAGCGCTGCGGCTGAATAATCATTCTATAGCCCAATGACAACGGTGACTACTGCTACTTCTACTAGTTCTATTTCTGAGTTTAATTATCAGACCATGAAGACATGGAATAACCCCATGCTTGCTTAAACTTGGCACTTGACGAAAGTGAGTGTTCAGTTTCACAATTAAATCGTATTATCCATGGAGAAGGAAGCCTTGGCACCCACTGGACTGGAGGATGAGTGGGTTCCAGCGCCAGTCTGGAAAACATAAAATTTTATTAACCTTAGCGGGAATCTAACCACGGTTCTTCGGTCGTTCTAGACCATCTCTTACCGACTGATCTAGGCCGGTTATTTTCTTTAGACCTACTGCTTTCATTTTTTGTAATGAATTATCTGTTAATTATTAATTATTTTTAATACTCAATAATTTTTATTCTATGACCATGACCAAATCAAGGATATTGAGATGTGCGAAACCTACAACATGCATGAAGGATTGGCAGATTCCGACATCTTCCTCCGAGCACTTGTACCACGTAAGAGATCGTTGAGTAGATCTAGGAATGGGTCAGAGGGACTCAAGTCTTGTTCGAGTAACTAGTTCTCCCTCTTCGAATTCGGGATGTCCCGTGTTCAAATTTCGGCCCGTAGTTCCTGACTGAGTGTACTCTTTTCATCGGAATCTCAAGCTTTAAAAAAATGACGAAACAAGAGATCGCGGGTCAATTTAGAGACTGTCCGCTCTCTTCGACATCCTTTCCAATTCATTATTTACCAGCCATCGCATCACTCGATGCTCATAAGAAATCGGTGTTTAATTTAGGGTACTAGCTTTAAATGTGACCAGATCTCTTGCTTCCACATCCTCTCCTACTCAATATTCACCAGATATCCTCTCATGCGGTGNCATGCACCCACCCACCATCCATCCATCTATCTGTGGCTCTGCAGCCCTTTCTTGGACCTTGACTGTTTTTACACATTCTTAATTCTATACACAGTCGCTAGGAATCCTTTGACGGGGGATCAGCCTGTAGTAAGGCTGCTACCTACAAGCAGAACAACACAAACACAGAATAACTGCTCACAGACATCCATGCCTTGAGTTGGATTCGAACCCACGATCCCAACGTTCGAGCGCTCGAAGACATTTTATGCCTTAGACTGCGCCTCCACAGTGATCGGCCCTTAAATAAACCACTAGCAAGTAAAGAGATGATAAGGTAATATTAAAGTAGAATTTAAATAAATAGGATGCTGGTTGATTGGACTTAACTGCGCCGTATAATGTCAAATGGGGGACTCTTGAGATTAATATTAATGATCTTCAGACTTCATAGAAGAGACGGCGCTTTTCTTGAGCGCCTGGTCGACTATTATCTTCCCAAGAAATACTCCTCTCCATGGAGTTGGTAAGTCAGCTACTTAAACAGAATTCCATAAAAATCCGTACGAACTTCGTATACTGTAAAATGGATGTGCTCATATGTTTCGATATTACAGGCGGCCACAACCGCCATGACTACACGCTCGTCACAGATATTGTCACACGGAGCCAGTTCTCATGTTCTGGTCACACATTCCAATAACATTTTGCCCTCTTCCACAATACCCACAGTTGAAACGGCAAATTCTGGAGCCTGCGAGCTTGAGTTACGAGTACACGCAGTACAAGGGTGTAAGAGAAGTTGCCGCATCAACACGGGGTCATTGCATTTAATTTACACCGAAGTATGGTACACAATCCCCATTGTGTTTCTAATGTATTACCACTGGAGTTGAAAATATTTTAATTTAAAGCACGTTTCATCTTAACACCGGTGAATATCTGTAGACAGAAAGTACTGCAAGTAGGAACCATATACATTTAAGATCTAACTTACAAATAATTTTTATTGAATGGTGGAAATTATCAGTTTTCTTTCTTCTTTATTTATCCCGCACGTTTTCTTTTCGGTAACATATAAAAGTATTCTGCACGTGTTTTGTCCATGGTCATCTTCACGCCCCCCATTTTAGAGTGGATAACTCTTCCTCAGATAAGTTCCACGAAATACAAAATTTTGAAACAAAATCATTTTTTCAAAAGAAAACATCAATGTAATCAAACTAGATCCTTTTAAGCTAAAATCTTCTTTTTTCCCGTTTCAGTCTTAAAAATGTTCATTCATTACGGATAATTTTACGTCAGTATCAAATCTGAATATTTTTAGAACAGGAGAGAATTTTCTATTTAACCTACTTTCCATTTCACATGTAGTTATGTTTGTAATTTTCAATATTCTGCCTCTGTTTTCCATAATTTTAACATATTACATCCTTATAAAACTACGAAAGCTAAGGGAGCGCTTAACTATTCCTGTACTGAGCTTATAAAACTATTCAACTTTATTTCCTTCATGATTTTGGTCCGGAAGTGACAGACCGTTTGTGAAAAGATGAGCGCTTGTGATGTCCATATGGATGTTGTTTACATTTCGTTGGAGACTGAAGTTTGTAGTATAAAATAAGTTTCGTGCACTCGCTGCGAAGCCATGTTGTATGTATCGCCATGTACCCAGAACATTTAATACAAATCTGGTACACATGGTTACAATCTCTGACGACTCCAGATATCATGCGCATTAGGTCAGCGTTTCATCGGCCATTGTCATGGATGCGTTGGTAACGTATTCACTCGTTTCATAACTAGAAACCCTAACAGGCTACATGTCATTAGGAAACTTTTGCTAAATAACTATTCTTAGCTGAACATTCTACTGTTAGTAGGGTCACATGCCGGTAATGGTTAAGACAAGTTTTTAACTGAAGAAAGTCGTCTTCTGGGATCTGGCGCCGTGTATTCTTGGTTTTAACCGCAGCTACTGCTCTCTGTATTTGCAACGCAATTCAACTGCCCTGAAGATGGAGGCGATATGTTCATCCGAAACGTCGGTTAAAACCAAGAATACACGGCGCCAGATCCAGGAAGACGACTTTCTTCATAGTCATCGCCGTGAAAACCTCAAAACTTACAAGTTTTTAACTGTTTACATGTTGTGATAGAATATGCATTGTAATAAACGTCAGACACTTCTCTTCTGTTCTGGTAATATCAGTGAAAATTAATTGTTCTCAATTTTTTGACATTTCAAGCTAACAAATAACTAAACAATTAAGTATAGTTCGTCCGCGATGTAATGATCCAGCGCTCTACGATTCCAAACAGCCATGGTCGACAGTCTCGTGTTGTACTCCTCAAAGCAGCATTAGCCAACAATCATGTATTGCCAAGCGAGTTTCCTCTCTATAATTTACTTGCGAGAATTGTTCCATTACCTTAATGTTCCTGGCTGCAGGTGCACTCTTCGACGTTTGTGTTTGAAACGAATATCTGACAAGAGTGTGACATTCATCTATACTATAACTACAATTCAATGGAGCACAGACCTTCATGAGAATCTTACATTTGCCCAGTTAGTCAAGACGTTCGCCGATCACACTGGCTGCGCTGTCTAAGGCATGGATGTTTGTGTGTGTTGTTCTGTGTAGATAGCGGCCTTGCGACGGGCTGAGCTCCCGTCCAAGGAGTTCTACCGACTGTGTGTAGATTAAGAAACTGAAAAAATGTGGCAACGTCCACAAGGGCTATACAGCCATAGATACAAAGATAGTCAGAATGTCTTTAGTATTATTCGAACTCGGAGGTTCATTACAGCGTGCACGAGCCGGTCCTTATTCTGTTCCAGAAAAATCCACTCCACACCCTACAATTCTACTTCCTGCAGATCAACTCTATTTTCCCGTCCGCGTCTAGGTGTTTTTACTTTCAAGATTTCCTACCAAAATTTTATATGAATTTGTCTTCTCTTCTACGCGCGCCACATGTCCGACCAATCTCATTGTCCTTGATTGTCATTTTAATCTTCTTTGGCGATAAGTACAAATTTTGCAGGTTTTTCCAGCCTCTTGATATTTCCTCCTCCTTAGATCCAAATCATCCTCTTCTAAAACACTCTTAGTCTCTTAATGTGAGAGATGAAGTTTCAAGCCCTCAAAATGCAATAGGATAAATTACAGTTTATGAATATTAATTTTTACATTTTTAGATAATAAACAGGAAGACAAATTATGAACTAAATTGTAGCAAGCATTACACAATTTAACCTGATTTTTTTATTTTTTTACGAAAGTACTGCTGACTTGCATCTTTCCAAAATATTTTGTCTCATTTTCATTGCATTTAAACTACAACAGAAACAGAAAAAATTAACGCATTTATTGTATACCTTAAAGTTATCGCGTAAAGATTTATTAAACATAACACCCTGAAGTAGATCAGTGAAGTTCACTTTCTTACACTCTATTTTATTTAGATACTGTCATGTGTAGGGTGCTGTGCGTGACTTTTAGACGAGGTCTGGATTGGATGATTGGATTTATTGACACCTTATACACAGTACTCGGAACTACACGTAATTACAGCGCTATCGATGATATGCACACTCTACAGTTCACTGCTGCAAACACTAATGTTCTCAGTCTTCATTAGTCGTATCCTGACAACGCCTTTATGACAGTCTCACTGTCACTGCAGCACATATAAAGTCTTCTTTTCACAGCCAAATTCTTGTCTGGCCAACATCTTCGACAACCATCTCAAGAGACTCCCTCAATTCTGTGACAACTCACTCGTTGCCAAAGTCAAAGTCACATTGCGACTGATGGTCAGTCAGTCAGTCAGTCAGTCAGTCAGTAGATCTTGGTGTCGAGCCACAGACCATATATTTACTGTTCTTTGGCAGTTACGGTCTTGTTTCTGTAGGGTGCCCTTTCTGATGAGAGGACGGGTGTCTTTTGTATATTCTGCTGGCACTTGCTAGCGCAGTCTTCCTCGGGTCCGAGTCCCTTGGGACTCGCAACCACATTTTACTGTCTCTGATTTGAGACTTCCATTTTTGTCGCCTCCTACGACTCGCAAGGTCACGGTGGAGGTATTCGACCCCGTCTCCACACGGGTTTGGCCTCGATCGTTGCTTCAAACTGTCCTGTTTATAACATCTCGGCACGAACCACATGGAAAACATCGCCTCCTAACAATTCCTATATTGTTACAGAGGCGAGTTTACCTCGCCGTTGCAGAGAAACGGAAGTTCTTCTGTTGTTGCCTACGTGTACATTTCAGCCGGAATCTGTTTACCGCCGTTGCCCGTTAATGAACTATTCCGGCTTTCAGGAGTCATGTCACAATGCGTTATGATATTACCTTAGTTTTTTTTTCGATCTCCTAAGTGACGTATTTCTATGAAGTTTTCTTATATGCATGTTTCCTTTACATGCTATTTTCCTACGTGTGTCACATGTCTGTCTTTATTATGTTCATGATATGTATACAGTTGCCGTCTTGTAGTGCACTCAATTTCACATGTTATTATGCTCTCCTTCATTCAGGAGGTATATTGCCTATGATTCCAGACTTATGCGACAACCTGTACAAGGGCAATGTTTGTAAGCTAAATAAATAGTGGACGGTACATAAAGGATTACAGCAGATACTAGGAAATAATTGGAACTGGCAAACAATTTGTGGTGCACACTGTGTGTGCACTGTGCTACACTGCACTATCCCATTCCTAGACGGCGTAATACCCATACCCTGAGGTATGGAGTTTGCGCTAGTTGACGGTTCGTTCGACCGTGCAGAGAGAGAGAGAGCGATAGAGGCTAATTTGCAGCTCCAGTACCCGCCTCTCCCGGCTCCACGCAGCATCTGATGACAATGAGTTAGCTCCGTCCGTCCACCTCAATGAATAAATATAAAATCGCATTGTGTAAAGCATGCGATGGATTCATGTTTATATATCTCAAAGAGGTACGCAACAGTCAAATATTATTATATTGGTGCCACTGATGTAACAGTCTCTGTGCTTGAGCACGAAGTCATGAAAGCTTTAGAGAAAGTGAGGGATAGATTCCATACATTCTTAATCTCAGTCCTAAATCAAGGTGGGTGACCAGCCTTATAATCTGGCCTCTTTCTACGCGAAGAAAAACTCGTGACATCCAACGGCTAGGAAGTGGAGTAGGATCCAGTCCAGGAATTGAATCCTGGTGGTCTACTTCTTAACGAGTCACTTCACTGCTTATTTCTTGGGATATCGATAACTGATTACGAATTCTTAACTGCACAATTTACACCACTGAATAAAGCATTTGTCACATATGTTTTTAGGTGATTTATATGTATTTGTTACATTGATCACGCAAATGAAAAGCGAATATACAATAATGTATACAATATTTAAAAAATGACCTATAAAACCCAGAAAAATTACCTACAGGAGAAAGAGAAAGAACACTTCGCTTTCATATTATTCACATTTCAGGAAACATATGAAGAAAAATGCCCTAAAATGGCCAAAAATGACAAGAAATACCCTTAAAAGCCCCAAAATTTACCAAAAAATTACCCCAAAAATGACAAAAAATTACCTATAAAATTTATATTTCTGTAACTGGCAGCTCATATCCGAGATTTATATATTTAAGAGTATCGCATACGACACAAGGAAAAAAGATGACATGTCATCAAAATCCGGGCTCTGATCATTACTCATTTCATGCAAACTCTCACTCCCAATTGTTGGTTTGAAAATGTCTTCCCTCCCTACTTTGGCATTGAAATCTCCTAACAAAATTTTCATAGGGCACTTCGGAAATTTATCAAACACATGTTCTAGTTCTTCATAGAATCTATCCTTTATGTCATCAATTTTATCTTCTGTTGGGGCATGAACATTCATAACAATGATATCACACCAGCGACCTTTTATTATTATATATGATATTCTATCACTAACAAATTCTACCCTTTTAACTGCTGATAGGATTCTCTTATGTACAAAAA
>NW_019738957.1:773462-778336 GCF_002891405.2 Cryptotermes secundus | reverse complement strand
AACAGGATTGTTACGGTAGTAACAACGGTTACTACCGCTAGCGTTGCTAGCAACACAGCGCCAGGCAACAAGGCCGTTTTCTGTATTGTCCGATCGAGGCTACATGAGGAGCAGCAAAGGCTATTCACAGCCAGTTATAAAGTAACAGTCGGGAGTTGTACTGTGACAGTCAGCCAGTTGTATTGTGGCATTTGGAGTGTACTAATTGTGATACTGCAGATAGCAGTAATCGTAAATCTGTAATTTGGGTGATTGTATGAGCGAATGTGAAATAAACTTCGCTATATCAAATACGGCGTGAAGTTATTTGTCGCGTTATACGCCCGACACGCGACAATACTAATGATACTAACATTAGCTTTAATCAATTTTTAAATATACTCTGGAGGTATTTTTATGAATCGTTTCCAATAACAAAAAGACAAAGACATAAACAGAAAACATGGATTACTACTGGCATAGAAACAAAAGGGTATTGTATGCGGAAGCAAAAAAAGTAGCAACCCTACAATAGTCACCTATTATAAGAACTACTGTAAAATATTAACAAGTTATAAACCTAGCCAAAAAGATGACATATGATAATCAAATTAAATATTCAAAAAATAAAACTAGAACTACATGAAAAATAATAAATAGTGAAGTACTAAAGAAAGGAAATAGAGAAAATACTCAAGGCTTAAACATCGAAGGCAAAAACAATACTAATCCAAAAACTATTGCAGAAACCTTCAATAAATACTTTAGTGATATAGTGGCCAACATACATAAACACATACAGGCAAATACTACAAATGATAAATTTAAAGCTACAAATTATATGACATATTTGTCTCATGCTTTTGAGAGTCCATTACCGAATATACACACTACAAAAACTAAGAGTAGGGAAATAGAAAATATTATATGGTCCCTGAAATCTAGTAAAACCCATGGGTATGATGAAATCTCGAATAACATACTCAAAGCCTGTAAAAGTTTAATTAGTGAACCTTTAAGTTACTTATATAACAAAATAATACATGAAGGCATCTTTCCAGATAGCTTAAAATATGCTACAATAGTGCCTGTTTATAAAAAAGGTGACAAAAATATGAAATCAAATTATAGACCTATCTCCATTTTAACATCAATCAGTAAAATATTTGAGAAGGTAAATGCATAACAGATCACTAAAACATTTAAATGATAATAACATTTTAAATAAACATCAGTTTGGATTCAAGGAAAACCAAGGAACTGAAAACGCAATCTTTGTCTTATTGCCAGAATATTAGATTCATTAAACAAAAAGATGCAAGTCTGTGGAATCTTTTGTGACCTACAAAAGGCATTTGACTGTGTTAGCCACGAAGTATTATTGAACAAATCAAAGTTTCATGGAATAAAAGGAAACCAATATGACCTATATGTCTTATCTATTGAGTAGAAAACAAAGAACTACTATATTTAATGGGACAAATAGTAGTAAAGTAAATTCTCGATGGGCTGAAGTAACCAATAGTGTCCCACAAGGATCAATATTGGGACCACTATTGTTTATAATATATATAAATGACCTGACCATGATTTTGGAGACGAAATGTACTCCCATTCTATTTGCGGATGATGCAAGTTTTTTGATTGCGCAAACAAATCCAATAAATTTAAATATATAATAAATGAGGTATATAGTGTAATGGATGACTGATTTAAAAACTTCTTGTCACTTAATACAACAAAAACATATTACATAAATTTCACTACAAAAAATGTGACAAGAGATATGGGAGATATAAGAGCTATTTTAACAAGTATGAATCACACAAAATTTCTTGGCTTAAATATCCAAAATGAGATAACCTGGGATAGGCACATAGATAAGGTCATAAAAAAATTAAATACAGCTTGCTACATGATAAGAAACTTGAAACCAATGGTATCTACTAAAACTCTAAAAAGTGTTTATTACTCTATGACATACAGATTAATGTTTTGGGGTAATTAGCCACATGCCAAAAGAATATTTAAGATACAAAAGCGAGCTATCAGAATGATAAAAGGAAGTAATTATAGAGAATCATGCAGAGAACACTTTAGAAACATGAATATACTTCCATTAAGATCACAGTATATATGCTCCCTGTTAACATTTGTAGTAAAAAATAGAGAAATGTTTGATATAAACAGGGATTATTATGAAAACACCAGGCATGATATGGGTATGCATATGAACAAGGTAAACTTGATGAAATATGGCAATGGAGTACTTCATATGGCTGTGAGGATGTACAATGCATTGCACAATGAAATTAAAACAACCTTTAATAATATATATAATTTTAAACATAACTTAAAGGACTTTTTGTATACTAATTCATTTTATACATTGAATGAATTTTTATTAAGAGATAATCATTGTACAAATGCATAAGTATATGAGATGCAGAGTAGAATATTTAATGACTTTAATAACTAGAATACAATTATAATTATTTTAGTAGAATAATATATGATGTATTTATTTTATATATCATATTTTTAAAAAACTAGTATACACATATAATATATTTAGTAGAATGTATATGATGAATTCATTTTATATCAAAGAACTGTATGATCAATATTTGTTATTTTATGTAAAAATCTCAACTTGAATTTTATTGAAGTTTTAATGTTTAAATATTAGAGAATATCTTTACTATGATGTACACAATTTTTGTTATAAATTATACATAGATTTTATTAGACAATTGCTTGATTGTATTAGCAAGATAATTTGACACAATTCTGTATCTAGGCTTTGGCCTCAAATGGATGTGATGGAACAAGAAATTAAAGTTAAAGAAAACATATGCCAGAATGTTGCTTCTAAGTGACCATGAACACATCCAGAACACAATTACTTTGCAGCTCCAGCACATTCAATACATTTTTCTTATATTTTCCATATACGAGTAGCTGATCAGCTGGCAAAAGGAAGAATACCAGATCATTGGCATTTAAAATTTATTAAACAGAGCTGGGTGGTTAAAATTACAGGCTCAGAATGAAAGAAATGAAAATTACATACATTTACAAAATATTCAAACTTTTAATGGCTAAATAATATACATTTTCCCTTTCTATTGATATATTTTAATAACACTCTCTGGGTAACCAAAAACGGTTATAAATATTACAAAAGAATTTTCTCTTTTCCATGTCATCCAGGCCAGCTCTGGGGCCCACACAGCTTCCTCTTCAATTAGTAACGGGGGCTCTTTCCCCACGCGTAAAGTGACCGGGTCATGAACTGACCACTCACCTCCAATTAGTGCCGAGGTCAAGAAAATGTGGATCTATATGTTCGCTCTCCCATGAGCTCTCATTGCGTAATTCTTAATTTGTTAAGCACTGGACAACTTTACCTTTACCTTCTGTGTTACCGATTCTACATGTTCACTTGCAAGAAAAGGTGTACCAATGACTGAAATTTGTAACTTTAGCAAAGGAATGTTATTTTTAATCTCCTGAAGTATGTAAATGAGATAATTTGGTGGCATACTTCAACTGTATATGATCTTTCTCATAACCATGATATTCTGTTCAAAACATCATTGCTTCTGCCCATTCACCAATCTGAATGACAACAAAATTAAGAAAAGACACATGAAGTCAACAGCTTTCAATGAGATGAAATACAACAGTACGATTCTTGTAGTAATGGAATTAGAAATTGACTTGAGGCCTGAAATGTCTTTGTAATTTGTTTGCTTTCACTCCAAGATTAGTTGCATATTTAGACTGAATTCGCTTCATATAGTGAATATCTCTTGCTTTCCTGAAAAGAAAACTTTGCATCAATTATAAATTTTAACATTCCTGTAACTATGTAAACCATTCCATCTGTGGTAAATAATATTAGCACTGCACAAACAGGAGAAAACAAAGAGCCACATGTAAGCACATACAAGTGAAGTTAAAGCAGACATAAGGAAGTTTTATACCTGACTGCAGCTTCTTGCTGTGTCTCAGTCCAGCCTAGAGCACGGTACTGTACTAGAACTCTTTGCAGCCTCTTCTGACGTGGAATAATACTATGGTTAGGATCAATGTTTTGCCTGTAAAGGGTTTTGCAGGAAAATTAGTAATATGAATACAATCAAACAGATCAACAGCTGTCCCAAATTACACTCAACTCTCGATTATCCGGGGGCGGATAAACTGGTTCGCGGCTTAACTGGGACTACCGGGGCTTTTTTGAGGCTTATATGTTGTTTAATATTCATTCTCTTTTGTTTCACATGGTGAGCTGTAACACTATTTTCGCACTAGTGTGAACTGAGCTCTGCATTTGTTGGTCCCGTTATGCTAACACAATGTTCTAGGGCAGGGGTGAAAGAATGCAAGGATTTGTGGAAAGTTTCAAGGACAGATACACCGCCCCAGTTAGTCTCTTTGCATCGATCTTCAAGTGCGTTAGCAAAATGTCAGGGTGTAAAAGGAAGCATGTTGTGTTAAGTATTCAACAGAAACTTGAAATTATCAATCAGTTGGGAAAAGGAGGTGTAGTTAAACAATTAGCAATGCAATATGGTATTGGAGAACAAACTGTTTGTGATTTGAAAACACAAAAGAATCAATTAATTTCCTTTGCTTTGTCTTCTAATTCAACCGGAATGAAGAAGAGAAAAACCATGAAAAAATCAACATATGATGATCTTGACAAAGCAATGCTGATCTGGTTTAATCAACTAAGGGCACAGGGAACAACAATAACAGGAGCAGTTTGTTCTAAACAAGCGAAATTTTTTTACAAAGCACTTGAACTACAAGGAAGTTTTGACGCTTCTTCCGGTTGGCTAACACGTTTCAAGCAGTGTCATGGAATACGAGAAATTAGTATTCAAGGT
>NW_019738957.1:771227-771528 GCF_002891405.2 Cryptotermes secundus | reverse complement strand
GAAGAGAACAGTTTATTAAGTGACAAGCTAATATTATGTAGGCTTCGTACGGATATCTGTAAAAAGGAAAATTCCGCGAAAAAGCAAACAACAATATTAAACTTTTTTTAAGTGTTACATGTGAATATTCGTAAAAAGTGTTGGATGTTGTTGAACACTGTGATTGAAATAACTAATTCATACTTCAGTGTAATGTAAAAATATTAAATAGGCCATGAGATGACATAAAAATGAAGTTGAATAAATTTAAATACAGGTAGGCTTATAGTATTATGAAGGTACAGTATTACAGTACTACTTT
>NW_019738957.1:764692-769818 GCF_002891405.2 Cryptotermes secundus | reverse complement strand
GCTATCTGTATTGAAAAATTCATGGAAGAAACTGTTGCCTTTCATCACTAATGAAGATGACGAAATCCATGGATTCACTGGATTCAGTGAAAATGAGATAGCTGTAGATTTGACAAAATTGGCTAACCAAGTTCATGGTGGTGAAGAAGTCAACGAGGAAAATATAAGAGAGTGGTTTGACTGTGACTCGTGTGAGCTGGGCTTCGAAATGTTAAGCAGTGACAAAATCATAAGTTCAGTGGGGGTGCAGCCAGAAGAGCAGGAAGTAAGTGAGAACGAGGAAGAGGTGGACAGTGCTGCTAGTAGGAAAATATCACATGGTGCTGCTCTTAATCATTTGGAATCCTTACCAGACTATCTTGAGAGCGAAGAGAACAGTTTATTAAGTGACAAGCTAATATTATGTAGGCTTCGTACGGATATCTGTAAAAAGGAAAATTCCGCGAAAAAGCAAACAACAATATTAAACTTTTTTTAAGTGTTACATGTGAATATTCGTAAAAAGTGTTGGATGTTGTTGAACACTGTGATTGAAATAACTAATTCATACTTCAGTGTAATGTAAAAATATTAAATAGGCCATGAGATGACATAAAAATGAAGTTGAATAAATTTAAATACAGGTAGGCTTATAGTATTATGAAGGTACAGTATTACAGTACTACTTTTAATAAAATTTGTCTTAACCAGGTTTTCAATTAATTGTGATTTCCATCCCCACCATTATCCCGGATAAGTGAGAGTTGAGTGTACTTAAAATTCTTCAGTTTTTCAAGTGAAACAGTATAGGATCAGTATACCTTTCAAAATCCTAATGAGAAAGAAAGTAAGCAGAGGTTCTATAATTTTAACTTACACTGTACATCTGATTACTTATTTGTGCACTTTTTTCCTACTCCTGTCTCATCATATTATATACATCTGGAAGCATGTGCATGTCTTCATAATAATCACACTTGCCAATACAGGAGAAAAGTCAGCAGTTACTGTATTTGTATTTACTGTACGTTCAAGAGATCCAAAGATGGATATAGAACATGTCATAAAATAACATAGAGCACAGAATACATACATAAAAATTACACAACTAGGCAGTACAATCAATACAACAACAATAAAAATTATCTATTTAGATATTCATCCACAGTATAAACCGTATGAGTATTCAAGAAATGCCTTAATACAACCTTAAACTTTTTAAAATTATTGCATGTGTTCTTGATCCCTATGGGCAATTTACTGAATATTTTTATACTGGCATAATAAACTCCTTTTTGATAAATAGTTAAATTAGTTTGAGGTAAATACAAATTTTGTCTTTGTCTAGTATCAATAGTATGAGAATCAATGTTTGATGGAAAAAGAACTTTATTTTGCAATAAAAATACTAACAACAAAAATGTATATTGTGATAAAATATTTAACTCTTTAAATATGTTTCTACATGAAACTCTATTGCCATATCCCAACATTGCTCTGATAGCCTTTTTTTTTTTCTTTTGCATTTTATATCAATGTTAGATTAGATCAGATATGGTTAGCTTTGTTTTTAGATTAACTAGTAATAATTTGGTATATTATGTGTTTGGTGTGGGAGATCAGAATCACTTCTACAATTTCATGCACTATTCAGTCATCATATATAAAGACAGAAGTAATGATAAAAATACTGTCCCTTTGCAAATGAGCTTTAACCATTTCAACGTATTACTAATTGATTTAAAATATATAAACTGATCTAATCTAACACAATTCATCTGATCTAATCTAATTCAATTCAATCCAATCCAATCCAATATAAACCAATCTACCATCCTGTGTTCACATCATTGAACAAAGTTACAAACTACATCTCTTCCTTGGTACTCATGAGTTACACATGGGGTTTGACTGTTCCTGAGACCCTGAGAGCTATGTGGGTGGTAGCGTAGCTACTGGTAGGGTCAGCCATGCCGGACAGGTCAAGGGGTAGGAGCCAGACAAAGAGAGATACCCTGGTCCTCCAGGTTTGGGGTTGGGCAGGAGGCTAACAATCTCACACAATAAAAATAATTGTTCAGAAACCAGACAATCAGCCTGAGGGCAAGGCATTCTTCTGGTGATGGCAAACAACCTGACCAAGAGGTAGAATTGGACTGGCTAGCAGAACAAGAAGCTATGAAGAGGAAGACTACAGTTCCACAAACTTTGCGAGACCTTACATTAGAGTAAATGTGATAAAACCAATAAGCATATGATATTACACCAACCTATAATATCTCATTAGAGATCGATGTCCTATAGTAGCACCTGACGGCAATACAAGCTGAAAGTCTGACCCATCAAGAACTGGAATGGACACTTCTTCATCTGTATTTTGCTCTTGTTGGTCTGGATAACTTGAACTATAATCATAGAAGTCTGCATACTCTGCAAGTGCTTCACCCTCATGTAGCATCTTGCAATGTCCTTTATCCTGCATATGCTGTTGTGCAGCTTGAACAGAATAGAAAGTCTTTCCTCTGTCATTACACCAGAGACATATAAAACCCTGCGACACTTTCTCCCCTAAATATGTAAGTAAACCCTTCATGTCAATTACATATTCAGCATCTGGTATGAAAAATGAATGCTCCATAGTCATGTGTTTCAAATTTTTAATCATATTAGCACTATGGTGAGAACAAAATAGGCAATTATTATTCAGAACTGGATTTTCCTCTTCATCCCACTCATCAGAGTCAACTTCTTCTATATCTGAATTACCAGAATTAACTTTTATGGCAGAAGACTGTTGTAAACCCTTAACTTTATTTGGATCAGGAGGTAATTCTGTTTTTGAGGACTCTTCATATATGTCAACTTGATTCTCACTAACAGTACTTGGATATTCCAACATTCCTACTTTGTGTTTCTTTGAATTCAAATGATTTTCAAAAGCATTCTGTGTGCTGAAATTTTTTCTACATACTTTACAATGTACAGAAGTAGTTTTATTATCATTGTCGTCCTTTTCTCGTTGAATAAGTACCCGACACTTAAAGTCTTCGGCGGTGATTGAAGGGAGTTCTGCAACTTTCCTCTTTAGGTTATATCTGTGCCAGTCAGTTTTGTAATGCTGCCTCTGAATCTCTGCATCCTTAAACGCAACTCGACAGGTCACGCACGTGTACGTTGTGGCCATTTGATTTCTCTACCCCTCCAAACTGAATAAATATAACTGTTGGATTGGTTTATATGACTTACTTACGCACACGCCAATGTACACTAGCTCATTGGGATAGTAAAAGATGAAACACTAACTACTGCTTCTATTAACAATGAGATATGCATCATACGGACCATATGGACTGGAGCGGAATGGTAAAAACCAATCATACCAACAAATAATGCAGTCAATTGCTTTTAAGTGATCTAAAATATTAAAGTTGGTACTGATTTAGGGCTCTACTTTACAAACCGATATAAATGTAATCCATCTGTGTAGTCAGTATTCTAACATTAACTTACATTATATTCTTACATTCATTTATATAAGCGACTGTTCAGTTCTGTACCTGTAACTGTTGGCAGCATTGACGGATGCTGTTTTAGCGGCATCTATTATTACGTTACTCGAAACTTTCCAAACATGTCATATCCGTTTTATGCATCATTAGTATTTAATTTAAGTGGACTAATTAATACAACGATTAATTTTTAAATAATATGCTCCATTAAGTTGGAAAAATTTCAATAAGAACTCCTGACTATAAATCTTGCATAGTTTTTACTCTAACATTGTTTTAGCGTCGTAGACTGGCTTGATCACTGCCTCTCGCGCCGTCTCGCACGCTCTCGCATGTGTGTGTGTTCTGACTTGTCTGCTCTCTCCGTCTTGCATAGGAGCTTGCGTGATATTTCTGGAGCTGCGTGGATCGTGGTGTAAGTAGGAAGGATTTTTGGGAATGTTAACTGACATGATTATTAGAAAAAATTTTCCGTAGATTTTACTCATTTATATGTACATATGGTTCGGCTTCTGTATTCCATAGAATGTTACCTTTTGACGCGTTCGATGTGGTTAAATCTGTTTCCAAGATGGAAAGTGTTCATACGTAAAAATGGTTGCATTCTCCTTTCTCTTTCCAGACCTGGTGGATTGTTTAAGCAGAGTCCACCGTGTTCGAATTCAGTGTGTGTCCCGAGACCTTTCCTTATTATCGCAGTTTTGCTACCGTCCCGCAGGGCGTTACCATTTTATATGACTTTATTACCTACATGCAGAGGTAAGCAGGAAGCAAACTTAAATTTGACCGAGCTCAACCCACGCATTTTTTCATTTTTTGGATGTTTTCAAAATTTATTGGATCACAGTACACATTTTATATAAAAAGGATAGTGTAGATTAAATCAAGCAGTTCTTTATAGTGTATCCAGCACAGCCATTAAAAGAATGACAAATTCTGTGAATTGAGTTCAGGTACATCAGATAGTGAATCTAAAAGTTACTTATGTAACAGAGTTATGCATGAGGGTATATTCCAAGACAGATTAAAATATGCTACAATTGTACCAATATACAAAAAGGGTGATAAAAACTTAGAATCAAATTACAGACCAATATCCATAGTGACTCTATTAGTAAGATATTTGAGAAAGTAATGCATAGTAGATTGTTAATACATTTGAGTGATAATAGTATATTAAGCAAATACCAGTTTGGATTTAGAGAATATCAAGGGACTGAAAATGCAATTTATAGACTTATCTCTGGAATACTAGACTCATTAAATAAAAAAATGCAAGTCTGTGGGATTTTCTGTGACTTAGAGAAGGCTTTCAGTTGTGTTAGCCACGATATATTATTAAATAAATTGAGGTATTATGGAATAAAATTCAATTCAATTTTATTTCATCCATGAATCATTATANGACCTATATAAGTCATATCTATTGAATAGAAAACAGAGAACTGCTATCTGCAAAGGGACAAACAGTAGTAAAGTAAACTTTCGATGGGTTAAATTAACTAATGGTGTCCTGCAAGGGTCGATACTGGGACCACTGCTGTTTGTAATATATATAAATGACCTACGCAAGATTTTGGAGACTAAGTATTCCCATTCTATTTGCTGATGATGCCAGTTTTTCAGTCTCTCAAGACA
>NW_019738957.1:764271-764480 GCF_002891405.2 Cryptotermes secundus | reverse complement strand
ATGAATATATATAGAATGCTGGAGGACTAGTTAAAAAAATTTAATGTCACTTAATATAATGAAAACATATTATATAAACTTCACTGTAAAAATAATGAAGTTAGAGAAATGGGAGGCATAGGAACGATTTTATTAAATACAAATCACATAAAATTTCTTGGCCTGACTATCCAAAATGATATAACTTGGGATAGACATACAGATGAGAT
>NW_019738957.1:763156-763837 GCF_002891405.2 Cryptotermes secundus | reverse complement strand
CCTATAAATCAAAATACATTGGTATAGGACTCGTCATATACATACATACACATCCTCCACTTTCCATAAACATCCATACAGGGAACAAACCCAGGATGTGGAAATAGTCATCAAACACATACACAAAGTCACACAAGTCATACCGCGAAGATCACCCACATTAAATATCCAGCACATAGAACAATACAAGGCAAAAAGATTAAAGAGACATCAGTCACAAGTAACCACAATACAACCCCTCACATCTCCCTTACCAACTATATTAAAATGTGGTGCTAAGGATGTGGCTACAGAGAGTCATGCAGAGAACTGTTTAGGAATATGAATATATTTCCTTTAAGATCACAGTATATATACTCTCTGCTGATGTTTGTAGTAAAAAATAGAGAAATATTTGATACAAATAGGGATCGCTATGAAATAAATACAAGACATAATATGGATATACATATGAGCCAGGTAAATTTGGCGAAATATGGTAATGGGGTAATTCACATGGCCGTAAGGGTTTACAGTGCACTGCCTAATAAAATTAAAGTAACTTCTAATGATATAAATACATTTAAAAACAATTTAAAGGAATTTCTTTATTTAAATTCTTTTTATACACTGGATGCATTTTTTAAGAGTTAATGATTGTACAACTATATAAATATATAAGATGTTGAGTAAAACAGTAAT